>NC_057794.1:352735503-352811958 GCF_018294505.1 Triticum aestivum
AACATAGTGAAGATAATCATGAAGACATGTTGAGATTGAAGCCAAACCAAATGTGAAGACATAGCAAGGTAACACCATGAGTGAAACACATCAAAATAGAACATTTGGTGGTGGCGTTACCCACCGTATAGGAAGTATTAGACCCAGACACGGCGCACAATTATCGTGGCGCTCCGAAGTCAAATTCCACATTAATGTATTCACACTTAGAATGTATGTCTTCATTGATTGAAGATATACTTTACTTTGTGTGTTGCACATCTAAGTCATCAATATGCATAAGGGTTAGGATGTGTGCCTGATCACAGGACATTTGAGGATTCCAGGATATTTAGCTCACATCGTAACTTGCAAAATCTCTTCTCATCCAAGGGCTTGGTGAAGATATGTGCCAATTGCTCTTTAGTGTTGACGTGTATGATATCAATATCTTCCTTCACAACATGATCTCTGAGAAAGTGATGACGAATTTCAATGTGCTTTGTCTTCGAGTGCTGAACTGGGTTGTTGGCAATCTTGATGGCGCTTTCGTTGTCGCAGTAGAGTGGCACTTGCTTCAGATGAATGCCATAGTCTTTGAGCGTTTGCTTCATCCACAGAAGCTAAGCGTAGCAAGATCCAGCAGCAATGTATTCAGATTCAGCAGTGGAGAGAGATACACAGTTATACTTCTTTGAAGACCAACATAGAAGTGATCGTCCTAGAAAGTGACATGTGCCTGATGTAGACTTGTGATCAACTTTGTCACCAGCATAATCAGCATCCGAGAATCCAACCAGATCAAACTCTGAGCCCTTTGGATACCATAATCCTAGAGTTGGGGTGTGAGCCAAATATCGAAGAATTCGCTTCACAACTAAGTGATGCGACTCCTTTGGTGCCGCTTGAAATCGAGCACACATGCAAACACTAAGCATAATATCTGGCCTAGATGCACATAGATAAAGTAAAGAACCAATCATGGAGCGGTATACCTTTTGATCGAACTCTTTACCATTGTCGTCAGGACCCAGATGATGCTTGGCTGGCATTGGCGTCGTGAAGCCTTTGCAGTCTTGCATACCGAACTTCTTCAGGCAATCTTTGAGATACCTCTCTTGAGATATGAAGATGCCGTTTCGTTGCTGTCATATTTGAAGACCGAGAAAGAACTTCAGCTCTCTCATCATAGACATTTGATATTGCTCTTGCATCATATATCCAAACTCTTCACTGTACTTCTGATTGGTGCAGCCGAAGATAATGTCATCCACATATATTTAGCACACAAATAGTTCACCATCATATGTCTTCGTGAAGAGAGTGGGGTCGAGAGAACCAGGTATGAAGCCTTTGCTCTTCAGGAAGTATTTGAGTGTGTCATACCAGGCCCGAGGGGCTTGTTTGAGGCCATACAGTGCCTTGTTGAGCTTGTATACCATGTCAGGATGTTTTGGATCTTCAAAGCCAGGAGGTTGTGCAACATACACTTCTTCTTCAATCTTGCCATTGAGGAAGGCGCTCTTCACATCCATTTGATAAAGAAGTATGTTGTGATGATTTTCATAGGCCAGCAGTATGCGTATGGCTTCAAGTCTAGCCACAGGAGCAAATGTTTCATCGAAGTCAATGCCTTCCACTTGAGTATATCCTTGAGCAACGAGACGAGCTTTGTTTCTGACAACTTGACCATGCTCATCTTGCTTGTTGCGGTATATCCATTTGGTGCCTATTATGTTGTGCTTCCGAGGATTGGGACGCTTGACCAGTTCCCATACATTATTCAGCTCAAACTGTTGAAGCTCGTCTTGCATAGCTTGAATCCATTCAGGTTCCATGAAGGCTTCTTCAACTTTCTTGGGTTCTGTTATTGAGACGAATGCGAAGTGCCCACAAAAATTTGCTAGCTGAGTTGCCCTTGAACGAGTGAGTGGACTGGGTGCATTGATGCTATCAATTATTCTTTCAATCTGCACTTCATTGGCAACGCGAGGATGTACAGGGCGAAGATTTTGCTCTTGCTGATCATTGTCGTTGTTAGAAGGAATGTCTTTAGGCTGAGCATTGTCTTCATGTTGATCAGGTGCTGAGATGATAAGTTCTTCTTCAGGATGAGCTTCAGAAGGTATAATTTCTCCAGTTCCCATTAGCTTGATTGATTCACTGGATGGAACTTCATCTAGCACATTTGGCAGTTGCTCTCTTTGTGAACCGTTGGTCTCATCGAACCGCACATCCACTGTTTCAACCACTTTGTAATGAAAGAGATTGAAGACTCTGTAGGAGTGCGAATCCTTTCCATATCCAAGCATAAAACACTCATGTGCTTTTGGTGCAAAATTTGAGGTGTGATGTGGGTCCTTGATCCAGCACCTGGCGCCAAATACTCTGAAGTAACTGACATTTGGCTTCTTGCCAGTAAGGAGCTCATAAGATGTCTTGTTCAGAAGCTTGTGAAGATAAACCCGATTGATTGTATGGCATGCAGTATCAATGGCTTCAGGCCAGAATTTTCTTGGAGTCTTGTATTCATCTAGCATCGTTCTGGCCATCTCAATGAGTGTTATGTTCTTGCGTTCAACGACCCCATTCTGCTGTGGCGTGTACGGGGCTGAGAATTCATGTGTGATGCCCAAGGTATCAAGATATGTATCAAGGCCAGTTTTCTTGAATTCAGTGCCATTGTCACTTCTGATATGCTTTATCTTGGCGCCATAGTTGTTCATTGCTCGATTGGCGAAGCGTCTGAAGACATCCTGCACTTCAGTCTTGTAAGGGATTATGTGCACCCAAGTATATCTAGAATAATCATCAACAATGACAAAGCCATAGAGACAAGCAGTAGTAGTAAGAGTTGATTAATGAGTGGGACCGAAAAGATCCATGTGAAGCAGTTCGAAGGGTCGAGTAGTGGTCATGATTGTCTTCGAGGGATGTTTGGCCCTCGTCATCTTTCCTGCCTCACAGGCACCGCATAAGTGATCTTTCTTGAACTTGACGCCCTCGATGCCTATGACATGCTTCTTCTTTGCCAGGGTGTGGAGGTTCCTCATGCCAGCATACCCAAGCCTCCGATGCCAGAGCCAGCATTCTGAAGCTTTTGCTAGAAGACATAGGGCAAGATGTGGTCCTGCTGAGAAATCTACCATGTACAAATCATCTTTTCGATACCCTTCAAATACTAGAGACTTGTCAGATTCCATTAGAACAAGGCAACGATATTTTCCAAATATTACGATCATGTTTAAATCACAAAGCATTGAGACAGACATTAAGTTGAAGCCAAGGGATTCAACAAGCATGACTTTATCCATGTGTTGATCCCTTGAGATTGCAACTCTACCTAGACCCAATACCTTACTTTTACCAGTGTCAGCAAATGTGATGTGGCTCTTGTCGGATGGATGTAAGGTTGAGTCCATAAGAAGGCTTCTTTTGCCATTCATGTGATTTGTACACCCACTATCAATAATCCATTCTGAAGACGCTGGTGTCGTACCCTACAGTGCAGTTAGGGGGATAGGCTTCACGAAGAGCATTGTGAAGCAAAAACATTTGACGAGCCAGTGGGTTATGAAAGCTTAGATCCAGATTAGGACTAATAGGGAGAGTAGCAAGCGATTCAGGAATGAAGTACATAGTAAGACCATTCGAGCATTTGATCTTGCGCCCTACAAGATGTTTAAGGTCCCCAGCAATAGCGTCAGACTATTTTGGTTTTCTGCTGGAGACCTTTCCCTACAAAAGAGAGTTAAGCTTTCTTAGCCACCCACATCTTCAAGGGTGGCTTAGAAGCAATAAGTCTAAGTGCAGCATCTGAGAACTTTGGCTTCGGAGCCCTAGCAAACAGTCTTGTAGGCGGACAATAGTACTCATAAGAATAAGCAGAATAGTTCTTGGTCTTATGAACATGGCGGTTTGATGAACCGCTCTCATATTCATATGCCTGAGTATGGTTTCCCTACAAAACATTTACGTTAGTGCGACTCAGGTGAGTCCTCTGTCTGTATGAAGCCTTTGGACCGTATGAAGCCTTTGGTCTGAGGTTTGTCTTCTTCACGTGAGGTGTCATGATGACATTCATAGGAAGATTCTCCAGACACCTTTTCGGAACCCAGATCTTCTTCATAGGCGGTCCATTCCTGTAGTTAGTACCAATGTACCTGGCAAACACTTCACCATTCTGATTCTTAAACAGTTTACAGTTTGCATCAAGGGATTCATCAATGATAATGGGGTTAGCACAAGTGAAGCCAGATAGATTGGATGGATCTGCTGAAGGTTCCTTTGCAGCAACCCACGTGGTTTTGGGGTACTGCTCAGGTTTCCAGTAAGAGCCATCAGCATTCATTTTCCTTACGAACCCAACACCCTCTTTCCCCGGGTTTCGGTTCAGAATCTGCTTTTTGAGGACATCACATAGTGTCTGATGCCCTTTAAGACTTTTGTACATCCCTGTTTCAAGCAATGTCTTCAACCTAGCATTCTCATCAGCAATAGTAGTGGTATCCTCAGCAGAGTTGTTAGTTACCACATCAACAGTTGAAGATATTGCAACAGTAGTAGCAGTAGAACATTCAGCAACAGAAGTAGAATTATCACGCTCAATGCATTTAAGACATGGTGGTTCAAATCCTTCCTGAGCGGAACTGATCTGTTTGGCGCGAGGTGACTCGTTTTCCTTTTGAAGATCTTCATGAGCCGCTCTCAATTTCTCAAGATCTTGCTTCCTTTGAAGATAATCATAGGAAAGCTTTTCATGAGTTGTCGAGAGAGTTTCATGACGACTTTCAAGTTCCTCATGCTTAACGTGAAGATTTTTTATGTCTTCAATTAAGGATTCAGATCGAGTCATTTCAGCACCTAACAGATCATCGCTTCTGTCTAACAGTTTTTGAATATGTTCCATAGCTTTCTGTTGTTCAGTTGCAATTTTAGCAAGTGTTTTGTAGCTGGGTTTTGAACCACAATCAGAGTCATCGTCACTAGATGTTTGATAGTAGTAGTGCATGTGTTTACCTTGGCACCGCGTGCCATGAAGCAGTAGGTAGAAGCGGAGTAGTCCTTGTCATTTGCATCGGTGTCGGTGATGAAGTCATTGTCTTCAGTGTTGAAGATGGACTTGGCAACGTATGCTGTAGCCAGACTTGCGACGCCTGAATCGAACTCCTCCTCAGACTCCACCTCCGCCTCCTCAGAAGCGGACTCCTCCTCTGAATCCATTCCTTGCCAACAAACGCACGTGCCTTGCCAGATGAGCTCTTCTTGTGTGATGAAGACTTTGAGGAAGACTTGGAAGAAGACTTTGAGTATTTCTTCTTCTTCTTGTCGTCAGAGTCATATTCCTTGCTCTTCTTCTTCTTTTTGTTCTCATTGTCCCACTATGGGCACTCATAGATGAAGTGGCCAAGTTTCTTGCACTTGTGACATGTTTTCTCTTGTAGTCGTGAGCAGAAGCTTCATCATTCCTTGAGCTTGATCGAGAAGACTTTCTGAAACCTTTCTTCTTGGTGAATTTTTGGAACTTCTTCACAAGCATAGCAAGTTCCCTTCCAATGTCTTCAGGATCATCCGAACTGCTGTCAGATTCTTCTTCAGATGAGGAGACAGCTTTTGCCTTCAAGGCACGTGTTAGCCCATAGTTTGGACCGTAGATATCTCTTTTCTCAGAAAGCTCAAACTCATGTGTGTTGAGCCTCTCAAGTATGTCAGACGGATCGAGTGTCTTGAAATCAGGACGTTCTTGAATCATCAGGGATAGGGTGTCAAACGAACTATCAAGTGATCTCAGTAGTGTCTTGACGACTTCATGTTTGGTGATCTCAGTAGCGCCGAGGACTTGAAGCTCATTTGTGATGTCAGTGAGTCGGTCAAATGTGAGCTGGACATTCTCATTGTCATTTTGCTTGAAGCGGTTGAAGAGGTTGAGAAGGACACTGATTCTCTGATCTCTCTGGGTTGAGACGCCTTCATTGACCTTGGAGAGCCAGTCCCAGACCAGCTTAGATGTTTCCAAAGCACTCACACGGCCATACTGTCCTTTGGTCAGATGACCACAGATGATATTCTTGGCAGTAGAGTCCAGTTGAACGAACTTCTTGACATCAGCAGCAGTGACACCTTCTCCAGCCTTGGGAACGCCGTTCTTGACGACATACCATAGGTCGACGTCAATGGATTCAAGATGCATGCGCATCTTATTCTTCCAGTAGGGATATTCAGTTCCATCGAAGACGGGGCACGCAGCAGAGACTTTAATTATCCCTGCTGTCGACATAGCTAAAACTCTAGGTGGTTAAACCGAATCACACAGAACAAGGGAGCACCTTGCTCTGATACCAATTGAAAGTGCGTTATATCGACTAGAGGGGGGTGAATAGGCGATTTTTATGACAGTCTTCAAAACGTGGAAGTTATGAAGACAAACGATAGAAATAAACATATTACCCTGCAGCGGAAGGTAGACTACACTAGGCAAGCCATAGTCAAGTATTCAATAGAGTGAAAGCATAATGACTAATAGCAGCAATGTAGTAAGGATCAGGTAGGAAGATATTGTGAAGCCACACAAAACACGCAGTCACTCAGTGAAGACAAAAGATAGTGCGAACATAAAATGACTTCACAAGGAGTAACAGTAAGTAAAGGGAAGGGAAGATGAAACCAGTGACTCGCTGAAGACAATGATTTGTTGGACCAGTTCCAGTTGCTGTGACAACTGTACGTCTGGTTGGGGCGGCTAGGTATTTAAACCTTAGGACACACAGTCCCGGACACCCAGTCCTGAACACGCAGCTCAGGACACCCAGTCCACACCGTATTCCCCTTGAGCTAAGATCACACAGACCTCGCCCAATCACTCTGGTAAGTCTTCAAGGTAGACTCCCAAACCTTCACAGACTTCATTCACCGGCAATCCACAATGTCTCTTGGATGCTCAGAACACGACACCTAACCGGCTGGAGGATGCACAGTCCTCAAGTGTAATAAGTCTTCAGATCACACAGACAAGAAGACTTAAGTGATGCCTAATTCTCTTTGGCTCTGGGTGGTTAGGGCTTTATCCTCGCAAGGAATTCTCTCTCAAAGGCTTCGAGGTGGGTTGCTCTCAAACGACAAAAGCCGTACTCTGAATCTGAGCAGCCAACCGTTTATGGTTGTAGGGGGTGGGCTATTTATAGCCACTTGGCAACCCGACCTGATTTGTCCGAAGTGACCCTGGGTCACTAAGGAACTGACACGTGTTCCAACGGTCAGATTTCAAACTCACACGGCAACTTTACTTGGGCTTCAAGCAAAGCCGACTCTGGACAAGATTCGCTCTCAAAGTCTTCACTCGAAGACATAGGTTTTGTTTAAGCATCACTTCAGTCATTCTGACTGGTTCTCTTGGACCCCACTTAACAGTACGGTGGTTCCTATGACTCAACACAGAAGAAAGAGAACTACGAAAGATCTAAGTCTTCGAGCTCCATAGGCTTCATGTGGTGTCTTCTCTTGTCATAGTCTTCAATGTGAATATCTTCATATACCACCTTTGACTTCAATGTCTTCATACATTTTTAGGGGTCATCTCTGGTAGGAAAACTGAATCAATGAGGGACTTCTACCTGTGTTATCCTGCAATTCTCACAAACACATTAGTCCCTCAACTAGGTTTGTCGTCAATTCTCCAAAACCAACTAGGGGTGGCACTAGATGCACTTACAACATCGAATAATTCCCCACAAGAGAGGGGGGAACATTGTATTGAGATCCAAAAAGAGAGAAGAAGCCATCTAGCTACTAACTATGGACCCGTAGGTCTGAGGTAAACTACTCACACTTCATCGGAGGGGCTATGGTGTTGATGTAGAAGCCCTCCGTGATCGATGCCCCTCCGGCGGAGCTCCGAAACAGGCCCCAAGATGGGATCTCGTGGATACAAAAAGTTACGACGGTGGAATTAGGGTTTTGGCTCCGCCTCTGATCGTTTGGGGTACGTAGGTATATATAGGAGGAAGGAGTACGTCGGTGGAGCAACAGGGGGGCCACGAGGGTGGAGGGTGCGCCTGGGGGGGGGGTAGGCGCGCCCCCTACCTTGTGGCCGCCTCTTTTCTTTCTTGACGTAGGGTCCAAGTCTCCCAGGTCTTGTTCGTTGAGAAAATCACGTTCCCGAAGGTTTCATTCCGTTTGGACTCCGTTTGATATTCCTTTTCTTCAAAACCCTAAAATAGGCAAAAAAAACAGCAATTCTGGGCTAGGCCTCCGGTTAATAGGTTAGTCCCAAAAATAATATAAAAGTGGATAATAAAGCCCAATAACGTCCAAAACAGTAGATAATATAGCATGGAGCAATCGAAAGTTATAGATACGTTGGAGACGTATCAGGTGTCAAACTATAGATCGATACCGATTACTCCGTGTTAAACCGATGGGCCTTTCATAACATTGGCCGAAGTGTTAATGGTTAGACTTCGATCGGTGCCGAACACTAACCGGGGGCTTGTAGCTAGCTTCCCCAGTTTAAAGCTCCTACGACTAAGTGAAAGTTATAAAGCTCGCGTATCTGATTGCCTTGTTTCCGCTAACACAACCGCCTTCGAGCACCGAGACGTCGGCTAAGAGTTGTTTTGTTACTGCGGAAACACCCTGCGTAGTATCTACAAAGGGGTAGAAACCGACGATGGGCCACTTTCAGCTGATAAATGGTCGCAACAGAGTCAAAATAAACATATATTCTCAGTGTTTGTATTCAGTATACAAGCGCTGCCTTCCGTAATTATCGTTATAAATCCATAAATATGCATCAAATTTGGCTTCAGATTTTGGCCAAGCTGGGTTGCCTGGCTCCTGTGTTTAACCCTACGTTCCCGATTGTTCAGCTAGGAGCACCTCTGTGATTGTTACTACCGGGTCATCCGGATTAGTACCTCGGACTGGGTGAAGCCGAAAGCTAGCTATATTAAGAATATAATTGGTCGGCAGCGACGGAATTGAAAATTTCGGTTCATTAAGACCATAGAGTTCGGGAACTTTCCCCACACTAAATCCTCGATATTTTCTTCCCACATTGATCAGAGGTGAGGTTTCATGATCTTGATCAACATGACAAGCCAAAGAAAGGAACCGATAGCGGGACTATTTTTTTGGAAGATGTTTCTTACGTTAAAAAGTAATATAACATATCTCTCCGTGTACCTTTGTTTTTAAAACCATATGGCCGGATTGCCTTGTTTGTCATAAGTCTTTGCCCTTATAAAGTCTTTATAAAGTAGGACAAACACTCCCCGGCTACTGATCGAGGAGGTTGAAGCCGATGGTCGGTCATCAAAGTTTTGTACAATGCGGATCCGAGCATTAATAATGTAGAGTGCTTGGATACGTAGAATCATTACACAAAATTTGTGATTTTACTCCGGATATCGATCCTTAATTCGGCCATCTGTGCCCACATTACGGCTCGGGGGCTACTGGGCTTTGGGCTTATCATTTACTAACATTAAAGGGGCACATTGATCCCCTGATCTGGTGTTGCCACCCGACCAGTGTCTCGGGGGCTACTGCATTGCCTATTCAATACAGAAAATTCAAAGTGCTCAGTGTTCGGCTTGACCAAACTATATGCAAATGCGTCTTCGGACAACAATAGGTACCATCTGGGACTTATCCGGCATCAAGCTAATATATTACGATGACTTCTCAAAACCCTCTCTCAAGGGCCCGTCCGCCGATCACTATCTCCTCTAATGTGCATCTCGGATTTTAGGCTGACACACACCTTGAGGGATACTGGCTATATATCTCGTCAGTAAATAAATTGCATCAATCGGAAATAAAATCCGCAAACAATCAGCCCAAGCTCGAGGTGGTTCATCACCTCGGAAGCAGTCCGGCATAAAACTCGCCTGCGAGCGGCTGGCTCCATAGAGAACTTTTTCAGCGATAAGCTCAGGTAACCTCCTTCAAAAAATTTAAACACAAGGTAATCTATGACACTTCGGATACAGTCCGATGTTGGAGCTCAGAAGCGGTCCGATGTTGGTGTTCGACTGCAAAAGATACCTCGGATGTAGTCCGACCTTGGAGCTCGGACGCAAGAGGACATCACCGCAGGGAAACAACTTCAAACCCGAGGTGTGGCGTAAAAAATAACAAGGCATTCCTAAAGGCCGAAAACTTAAAGGGGCTCCTCAGATACCCGATGTGTAAACTCTTTGGATTCACTTCGGCGGTCCTCAAGATCGAAGATGAGGAGATTTGTTGAACCAGTTTTCAAGACCGACGACCGAAGATGAAGAATAGTTCGGAAGAATCGAGGAGCATCCTCAATTTGAAGACCGGTTCAGGGGGCTACTGACAGTGTCCTGGACTTAGGGGTACTCACCACATCGTCTCCCGACCAGCTGGATCGGGCCAAGGACCCCGATGGCGGTTCACTTATGGGCCACTTCGGACAGCCCATGCCGCATACAAGGAGGATTCCACAAGACTTGGCGCACAAGACAAGGACTCCTCTAAACCCTAGGCCTACGGTGCATATATAAACCGAGGCCAGGCTAGTCAATAGACAATCTAATATTCATTAGAACAATCTCGTGGTAGATACGTGTACTCTGTACTACACACCATATGAATACAATCAAAAGCAGGATGTAGGGTTTTACCTCCATCAAGAGGGTCTGAACCTGGGTAAAATCCCGTGTCCATGTTACCATCGCTTCAAGATGCCTAGCTTAGGACCCCTACTACGAGATATGTCGGATATAGAACCGACAGCGACCAGGCAGTGCGCCATTGTAGCCAAGTCGACCCGGCCACTCCGTGATGATCGACAAGATGGAGAATAGTGCCCTCTGGCACACGGGGCCCGCGCCCGAAGAACCCAGCGAGCCCTGGCACCCGGCGGGTCCCAGCACCAGCTTCCCCGACGCTAACAACCCAACCCCACATCCATGTATTACCATTATAGCCCTGGGGGTGACCTATAACCCCCCCCCCCCACCCCCCAGGAGGCATCCATGCAGGGGGGGTCAAGCAAACGATCAGTAGCCCACACACACAGGAGAGGGAGCAGCCTAAGCCTTGGCATGTCTTCCTTCTTCATCCAAACAGCTCTAGGAGCAACTCTGTACTAGTTCATATAAACCACACTCGGCAGGACTAGGGGTGTTATCTCTCCGGAGAGTCCCGAACCTGGATATGTCTTGCGTCCCTCGCTCGCTCATGTCGGCATTGCCTCTGGAGCCCACCTGTGCCCTCGAGCCTCCTCTTTTCTTTAGCCACCCTTTGGCATCTACCGTGTGCCCACCACGACAAGAGGTCACGGTAGTTTCCTTCTTTGAAGACATGTGCACTTGTGGTTCAATGAATGAACTGGGAGGAGGGGGTCAGCAAATAAAATAAAAAACTGGAGCAAAGGAGTTCTGGGGGAAAAACTCGGAGTGGGAGGCGGGAGATTAGTGCATGGGTGATATTTTCTTTTTTACTTTATAATAGGTTGGTTCATAATTCGTTTTTTTATATTAAGTAGATTAAATAGCTCAGATCAAACTTAATTAAGTAGTGAATTTTATATTGAATATACTATAACAAATTGGATCAAACTTAATTCATGCTTTTTATATTGAATATATTAAATAGCTTGGATTAAACTTAAGCTGCTATTTTATATTGACTGCATTTTTTATAAATCGGATCAAACTTAATTCGTGCCTTTTATACTTGATATTTATACTTGAATGAAGGAATATATATAGATATAAATGAAATTTTTTCTTTGTCCGGATATATATACAATAATTGGTGATTTGTAAATGCGGCAAGATAAATCCGAACCAACCATTTTGCGGCTTCTCTTTCTTCGCCGTGGTGTAATATATACCCGGTGCATTTCAACTATGCGGAGCACGTCGCCATGATCAATTGATCAGGGGAGGTCCAGTACAATCGTGTCCGTCTTCCCCGATCCGCCTCTCCGGCGCGCCAACTTCCTCGTAGCTGCCAGTCCCCCGCCTTCTCCGCGCGCACCACCCAAAATTCTCCCGACCCAACAACCTCCAACGCTCTCGACCGCCCCCTCTTCCTCTTCCTCCTCCCAGCCTCCCGATCGCTCCAGTGCGCCATGAGCGAGGCACCCGCGACGACCGCCGCCGCCGGAGACGACCCTGACGCCACCGCCACCGCCAATCAGCAGCAGCAGGCGCAGGCGCAGGCGCAGGCGCAGCCCGAGACGCAGGACGACGCGGACCAGCTGTCGGAGTTGCGGCAGATCTTCCGGTCCTTCGACCGCAACAAGGACGGCAGCCTGACGCAGCTGGAGCTGGGCTCCCTCCTCCGCTCCCTCGGCCTCAAGCCCAGCACCGACGAGCTCGACGCCCTCATCCACCGCGCCGACACCAACTCCAACGGCCTCGTCGAGTTCTCCGAGTTCGTCGCCCTCGTCTCCCCCGAACTCCTCGACGACCGTTCCCCCTACTCCGAGGACCAGCTCCGCAGGCTCTTCGAGATCTTCGACCGCGACGGCAACGGCTTCATCACCGCCGCCGAGCTCGCGCACTCCATGGCCAAGCTCGGCCACGCGCTCACCGCCAAGGAGCTCACCGGAATGATCGAGGAGGCCGACACTGACGGCGACGGCCGGATCAACTTCCGTGAGTTCTCCCGCGCCATCACCGCCGCCGCCTTCGACAACGTCTTCTCCTGACCGAGCCGTCGACCTGAGAGAGGCCCGACCATCCATCGCCTTCAACCTCCGTGCGGATTCGATCCATGTCGCGCGTCATCATTGATCGCGCTCTGTTGGTGTCCGTGCTTCTCTCGATCGTTTGTGTTCTTGTCCGGGGACGGGGAGGTCAGTGATCAGATAATTTTTAGGCTGCAGGTGTTGGTGAGATGAGCTGTTGTCTGTTATGAATAACAAACAGATTGAACAAACCCAGAATGACAGTGGCAAGATTACTTTAGGGGTCAAGGAATGAATTATCCATGCAAAATGCACATTGTGTTTGCTGATTAATTTGCTCCCGTCAATCGATCGTCCTAAATCTCGCAAGATGGTCATCTGATGCTCACATAAATCAAGTGTTCGACATTATTAAGGATAAGGAGAATTTGTCCATGAATGGTTGGGTCCATTATCAGTGACTTTGTTCTTTTTTTTTGCGGGGAGTGACTTTGTTCTTTGCTCATGTTGTCCAAGGACGAAGAGACGGCCGTCCTCATCCGTCTGCGAATAAGTGTACATCTAGTTTTGGTCCTAAGTCAAAATATTAAAACTTTGACCAACTTCATAAGAAAAAATAACAGCATTTATGACACTAAAGTAGTACCAATTTGATGTCATATATGCTATTACTATTTTTTATAGAATTGGTCAAATTTTAAAACATCAGACTTAGAACAAAACGTAGAAGTATACTTATTCGTGGACGGAGGGAGTACAAAACAAATTCAGCGCATGGCTGGCAGCCATTGCCTTTTTATTAGGTTAGGTTTTGTGTGAGCTGTTGAAGTATTCCTGTGATCACTCGTGTTGAACGGATCATGCGTGGTTATCTTTCACCACCAGCTGTAGCCGTCGGGATGCCTGGCCAGATTCCAGTGAAAAGGCTCAATGTGTCTCGAGTATGATTTGGCCAGATAGCTGTCTGCTGGTCGCTATTTCTTATGCCCTGTAGCTGCAATCATGCTTGTTTTAAAGGTGGATGGTCTCTCGTGTCCAACTAATTTGGACATAATAACAACCGAAGAAGTTGAGCTGTATGTTATTTTGTTGCACGACTATATTCTGTTTGGGCCATTCACAGTTGAGCTGAGAAGAAGAATATGACAGCCCTGGGGAGAGCGCAAAAGAAAAATATGATACTTTAAAGGAAGACTTGAAAGAAGACTCGGAAGACGGATAGAAGAGCCCAGAGGAAGATTTCATAAAAAAAGGGTTTGATTGAGCATCGAGAACACAAGGATTCTATGTTTGAAAATGATTTCCTTGGAATAATGCCTTTGACACCTATGAAAAGATGAAAAGCATATTTGGACAACCAAAAGTAGAAACTATTGAACCTGCCATTCTAGTAAGCAATCCACAAACTGAGATAATAAAATAAACTAAAAATAGTATGGAATCCAACTTTGGAGAGATATTTAATCTTGCTTCTAAAATAAATGGCAGTGTGATGTCACAAAATAGGAGATTTGATAGTTTGAAACAAAGGGTTGATGCTCTTTGTGTTTTAAAAGAAATAAAAACTCTTAGCACCAAGCTTGATCGTTTAGTTCATATTATTGATAATGGCAAAGAGAGTGAAATAGCGATTGCTAGATCTCTTAAAACTAAGGATGACAACACTTGAAAGTATCCCTTACGTCTAGTTAGGGCGTAAAACAATAACACTTGTTGGGAGGCAACCCAATAGTTATCTTTACTTTTCCTTTTTTGTTTTTTGTTTTTGAGTGTGCACACAATTATGCTACTATTATGGTTGTGTTTTTGTGTTTAAATTAGTGTTTGTGTCAACTAAAGCCTTTGGGGTGATTTGGTTGATAGTTGATTTGATTATGTGAAAAAAAAAATTGCGCCGAGTAACATAATTGTTTAAATTCACTTGAATGCGATAAAATCCTGATTTTTTTACACATGGTTGATATAAAAATTGCCTACGTTGTCCTAATTGTTCAGAGAATCTTTTGGGGTTACAAAACTATTGAGTTTGTGCAGATCATCATAGTCTGTTTTGTTTTTTACATATTCTGTTTTCGCTGCATAGTTTGTTTGTTTTAATGAATTTATGGATTGTATCGGGGGGTATAAGTCATGGAGAAGTTAGAATACATTAGGTATTATGCAACAATAAAATATGAATGGGTTAACAACAGTACCTAAAGTTTATGATTTTTCTTGTTATACAAACGGATGTCACAAGTTTTCTGTTCAGTTTTGTGTGTTGAAGTTTTCAAATTTTGAGTGAGATCACGATGGATGAAGGAATAAGGAGTGGCAAGACCTTAAGATTGGGGATGCCCAAGGCACCCCAAGGTAATATTCAAGGATACACAAGACTCTAAGCTTGGGGATGCCCCGGAAGGCATCCCCTCTTTCTTCTACCAACGATCGGTATATAACTTCAAGCTATACGGGGCATCCCCTCTTTCTTCTACCAACGATCGGTATATAACTTCAAGCTATATTTTTATTCATCACATGATATGAGTTTTGCTTGGAGCGTCGTGTATTATATGAGTCTTTGCTTTATTTGCTTTTTAGTTTGCCACAATCATCTTTGATGAATACACCTTTTGAGAGGGACACACATTTATTCATGATTTGTTAGAATATTGTAGGTGCTTCACTTATATCTTTTGAGCTATGCAATTGCTCTAGTGCTTCACTTATTTCTTTTAGAGCACGGAGGTGGTTATATTTGCACTCCCATGCTTCACTTATATTATTTTGAGAGTTTAATAAATAGTAATGGCAATATGCACGGGTTATGAAATTGGTCCTAATACGATAGGTATTCAAGAGGGATATAATAAAAACTTCCATGTAGATCACTGAATATGATAAGTTTGATTCCTTGCAATAGCTTTGAGATATAGAGATGGTAATATGTGGGTTGTGCTAGTGAGTAATTGTGGTTTAGTAAGAATATTGGTGTTAAGGTTTGTGATTCCCGAAGCATGCACGTATAGTCTCTCATCATGCTAAGAAGTTAGGGCACGATTTATTATTGAGTGTCTTGCTTCCTGCTATTTCTTGAGCATGCGTTTGTTTTTCCCTTGAAGAGGAAAGGGTGATGCGGCACGGTAGAGATAAGTATTTCCCTCAATTAAAAACAAAGGTATCAATACAGTAGGAGAAGAACGCGCAAATCACCAATACCTGCACAAACAATCAAACACTTGCACCCAACGCGATAAAGGGGTTGTCAATCCCTTCACGGTCACTTGCAAAGGTGAGATCTGATAGAGATAAATAAAACTAAACAAAAAGATAACTAAGTAGTTTTCAATTTTTTGGTTTATAGATCTGAAAATAAAAGATTGCAAAATAGTAGATCGAAAACTAATATGATGGAAAATAGACTCGGGGGGCATAGGTTTCACTAGAGGCTTCTCTCATGAAGGCAAATAATACGGTGGGTGAACAAATTACTGTTGGGCAATTGATAGAAAAGCGCAAAGTTATGATGATATCCAAGGCAATGATTATGTAATATAGGCATCATGTCCGTGTCAAGTAGACCGACTCCTGCCTGCATCTACTACTATTACTCCACACATCGACCAACTCCTGCCTGCATCTAGAGTATTAAGTTCATAAAGACCAGAGTAATGCTTTAAGTAAGATGACATGATGTAGATGAATACACTCAAGCAAGATGATGTAAACCCCATCTTTTTATCCTCAATGACAACAATACAATACGTGCCTCGCTACCCCTACTTTGTCACTGGGTGAGGACCGCAAGATTGAACCTAAAGCTAAGCACTTATCACATTGCAAGAAAAACTAATCTAGTTGGCCGAACCAAACCAATAGTTCGAAGAGAAATACAAAGATATCAAATCATGCATATAAGAATTCAGAGAAGATTCAAATAATATTCATAGATAATCTGATCATAAATCCACAATTCATCAAATCTTGACAAACACACCGCAGAAGAAGATTACATCGGATAGATCTCCAAGAACATCGAGGAGAACATGGTATTGAGAATCAAAGAGAGAGAAGAAGCCATCTAGCTACTAGCTATGGACCCGTAGGTCTGAGGTAAACTACTCATGCTTCATCGGAAGGGCAATGGTGCTGATGTAGATGCCCTCCGTGATCGAATCCCCCTATGGCAGGATGCCAGAAAAGGCCCCAAGATGGGATCTCATGGGAACATAAGGTTGCGGCGGTGGAAAAGTGTTTTCATGGATTGTTCTGGAGGTTCGGAATTATATGTGAATATATAGGAGGAAGAACTAGGTTAGGGGGTCGCCGAGGGGCCCACAAGGTAGGGGCGCCCCCCTAGGGTGCGCCTTCCACCCTTGTCACCGCCTCTTGGCTCTTCTGACTTGCACTCCAAGTGTCCCGGGTGTCTTTTGGTCCAAGAAAAATCATCACGAAAGTTTTATTTCGTTTGGACTCTGTTCGATATTACTTTTCTGCGAAGCTAAAAAACAAGGAAAAACATAAACTGGCACTAGGATCTAGGTTAATGCATATAAAATATCCAAAACAAATAATATAATAGCATGGAACAATAAAAAATTATAGATATGTTGGAGACGTATCACTTCGCGTGAAGGTCGGGGGCGCATGATGGTTAACTCCTATCAACCTCCCACCTAGGGGCATGCATAGTAGTACTTTGCCTCGAGGGCTAATAGACTTTTGTAATAAATATGTGAGTTCTTTATGACTAATGTGAGTCCATGGATTATACGCACTATCACCTTTCCGCCATTTGCTAGCCTCTTCGGTATCATGCATTGTCCTTTCTCACCTCGAGATGTGGTGCAAACTTCGCTGGTGCATCCAAACACTCAATCACACATAAGCCTTTTTATATATTCCTCAAAATAGCCATCATACCTACCTATTATGGCATTTTCATAACCATTCTGAGATATATTGCCATGCAACTTCCATCGTTCCGTTATTATGACACACATCATCATTGCCATATTGCTTTGCATGATCATATAGCTGACATATATAGTATTTGTGGCTCAACCACCATTCGTCATTTTTATACTTGTTATGCTAGATCATTGCACATCCTTGTACACCGCCAAAGGCATTCATATAGAGTCATATTTTGTTCTAGTATCGAATTGTCATTTTTAGTTGTAAGTAAACAGAAGTGCGATGATCATCATGATTCATTATTAGAGCATTATCCCAGTGAGGAAATAAAAAGAGAGGCCAGAAAGATCCCAGAAAAAAGAGGCCACAAATAGCCCACCAAGAAAAAGAGAGAAAAAGAGAGAAGGGACAATGTTACTATCTTTTTCCACACTTGCGCTTCAAAGTAGCACCATGTTTTTCATATAGAGAGTCTCCTATATAGTCACTTTCATATACAAGTGGGAATTTTTCATTATAGAACTTGGCTTGTATATTCCGAAGATGGGCTTCCTCAAATGCCCGAGGTCTTTTAGAGCAAGCAAGTTGTATGCACACCCACTTAGTTTTCATTTTGAGCTTTCATACACTTATAGCTCTTAGTGCATCTGTTGCATGGCAATCCCTAATCCTTGCACTGACATCAATTGATCAGCATCTCCATAGCCCGTAAATGTGAGACTTTCTCCGTTTTTCTCTTCTCCAAATTAATCTTTACCACTGCATTCTATTCTACCCATAGTGCTATATCCATGGCATGTGCTCATGTATTGCGTGGGGGTTGAAAAAGCTGAAGCGCGTTAAAAATTATGAACCAATTGCTTGGCTGACACCGGGGTAGTGCATGATTTATACTTTGCATTAAGAAGATGGAGCATGACAAGGCTATATGATTTTGTAGGGATAACGTTCTTTAGCATTTATATTTTGAAAGGCATGATTGTTTGTTAGTATGCCTGAGTATTAACGTCTTTATGTCAAATTATAGACTATTGTTTTGAATCATTCGGATTTAAATATTCATACCATAAAAGAAAGATTATATGATATACATGTTAGGTAGCATTCCACATCAAAAATTTTGTTTTTATCATTTACCTACTTGAGGACGAGCAGGAATTAAGCTTGGGGATGCTTGATACATCTCCAACGTATCTATAATTTTTTTTATTGTTCCATGCTATTATAGTATCAATCTTGGATGTTCTATATGCAATTTTATATCATTTCTGGGGACTAGCCTATTGAGCTAGTGCCTAGTGCCAGTTGTTGTTCTTTGCTTGTTTTGGGGTTTTCAGAAAATCAATATCAAACAGAGTCCAAATGGAGAAAAAACTTTGGATTATTTTTTTATGGAGCGAAGGGACCCTAGAAGGTTTGGCAGAAGACCTGAAGAGCCACGAGGGACCGACAAGCTCGGGAGGCGTGCCCCCAAGCTTGTGGGCCCCTCATGGTACCTCTTGACCTAATTCCACCTTTATAAATTCCCAAATATTCCCAATACATCAGAAAGCCACCTCAAATACTTTTTTCGCCGCCGCAAGTTTCTGTTCTTCCGCATCTGGAGGCCTTTTCCGGTACTCTGCTGGAGGGGGGATTGATCACGGAGGGCTTCTAAATCAACCTTGCTACCCTTCCGATGATGCGTGAGTAGTTTACCACAGACCTATAGGTCCATAGCTAGTAGCTATATGGCTTCTTCTCTCTCTTTAATCTTCAATACAATGTTCTCCTCGCTATTCTTGGGGATCTATTCGATGTAACCTTCTTTTGCAGTGTGTTTGTTGGGACCCGATGAATTGTGGGTTTATGATCAGGTTATTCATGAATATTAACTAAGTCTTCTCTGAATTCTTTTATGAATGATTATTATAGCTTTGTATTTCTCTCCGATCTATCCATTTGGTTTGGCCAACTAGATTGATTTATCTTGCAATGGGAGAGGTGCTTTGTAATGGGTTCAATCTTGCAGTGCTCAGTCCTAGTGACAGAAGGGGGCATGACACGTATTTGTATTGTTGCCATTAAGGGGAAAATGACGGGGTTTGTTCATATTGCTTGAGTTTACTTTGTCTACATCATGTTATCTTTCTTAAGGCGTTACTCCATTTTTCATGAACTTAATACCCTAGATGCATGCTGGATAGCTGTTGATGGGTGGAGTAATAGTAGTAGATGCAGGCAGGAGTCGGTCTACTTGTCTTGGACATGATGCCTATATACATGACCATTGCCTTGAATATCGTCATAAGTATGCGCTTTTCCAACAATTGCCCAATAGTAATTTGATTACCCATCGTATGATTTTTGTTTGAGAGAGAAGCCTCTAGTGAAAACTATGGCCCTCAGGTCTACATTTATCATATATGAAATACAAAAATACATTACTGTAATTTATTTACCATTATTTTAGTTTATGTTTTATCTATCTATCTATCACTATCAGATTTGATCCTTGCAAATAACCGCCAAGGGGATTGATAACCCCCTTGACTACGTTGGGTGCAAGTATTTGCTCTTTTATGTGTAGGTTGTTAACGAGGTTTCATGTGGTTTTCCTACTGGACTGATAACCTTGGTTCTTAACTGAGGGAAATACGTATCTCTATTGTACTGCATCATCCTCTCCTCTTCGAGGATATGACAACGCAACTCACAAGTAGCAGTCTTCTCAAGACGTTTATCTTTAATGTTATAGATCACCAACTTCAAGAGTCATCATGGATAAACCGTCACAAAATAGAGGTTTAATCAAAAATCATATTCTCATAATAATCCGAACAACTATTGTTTAAAACTTATAAGAATATCCATCACATAATCAATAGGATAATGCATTACTGATACGTCTCCAACGTATCTACTTTTCCTAACGCTTTTCCTCTTGTTTTGGACTCTAATTTGCATGATTTGAATGAAACTAATCCCGGACTGACGTTGTTTTTAGCAGAACTACCATGTGTGGTGTTTTTGTGTAGAAATAAAAGTTCTCGGAATGGAATGAAACTTTGCAAGGATTTTTTATGCAATAAATAAGAATTTCTAAAGCCAAGACCCACTAGAGGGGGGCACCTGGGTGGGCACAACCCACCAGGGCACGCCCCCTCCTAGCACGCCCAAGTGGGTTGTCCCCACCTCGTGGCCCCATAGACCCTGAAACCGACGCTATAAAATCCTATTTTTCTAGAAAAAAATCAGGGAGAAATAATTATTGCGATCCACGAGACGGAGTCGCCGTCACCTCCTGTTCTTCATCGGGAGGCCAGATCTGGAGTCCGTTTGGGGCTCCGGAGAGGGGGATCTTCGTTCTTCGTCATCACCAACCCTTCTCCGTCACCAATTCCATGATGCTCCCCACTGGGAGTGAGTAATTTCTTCATAGGCTCATTGGTCAGTGAGGAGTTGGATCAGAATCATCATGTAATTGAGTTAGTTTTGTTAGGGCATGATCCCTAGTATCCACTATGTTCGAAGATTGATGTTGCTATGACTTTGCCATGCTTAATGCTTGTCACTTTGGGCTCGGGTGCCATGAATTCAGATCCGAACCGTTTATGTTATCACCATTATATCCATGTTCTAGATCTGATCTTGCAAGTTATAGTCACCTACTACATGTTATGATCCAGCAACCCTGGAGTGACAATAGTAGGGACCACTCCCGGTGATGACCGTAGTTTGAGGAGTTCATGTATTCACCGTGTGTTAATGCTTTGTTTCGGTTCTCTATTAAAAGGAGGCCTTAATATCCCTTAGTTTCCAATAGGACCCCGCTACCATGGGAGGGTAGGACAAAAGATGCCATGCAAGTTCTTTCCATAAGCACGCATGACTATTTACGGAATACATGCCTACATTATATTGATGAACTGGAGATAGTGCCGTATTGCCCTAGGTTATAACTATCTCATGATGAATATCATCCAACAAGTCACCGATCCAATGCCTACGAATTTATCTTATATTGTTCTTGCTAAGTTACTATTGCTATCATTAATGTTGCACTTGCTACAAAACTACTGTTATCGTTATCATTGCTGCTGTCACTACTATCAAAACTATCATATGACTTTGCTACTGATCACGTTGATGTAGATAATTAGTCTCTAGGTGTGGTTGAATTGACAACTCAGTTGCTAATACCTGCAAATATTCTTTGGCTCCTATTGTGTCGAACCTATAAATTTGGGTTGAATACTCTACCCTCGAAAACTGTTGCGATCCCCTATACTTGTGGGTTATCAATTACATAACCCCGAATAACAATTATTTTATTTCTAAGATAAATCATGAAGATAAACTAAAGACATGACTTCGATGGTCACAGAGTAGCGATCCCATCACCATTCCCAACTTGTATCATGACTTTATTTCTTCTCTCCTTGTGAGCTTTCTGTAGCCCCTGTATCGGTTTGCAAAACAGGAGCAACCAATAAGTATCAAATACTCATGACATACATAAATTTACAAGTAGAATAACATTAACTTTGTATAACGATTATACCTTAACCGGAAGAACCATTCATCTTATCCGCCAAATACTTCTTGCACTTATGCTTCTAGTGTCCTTTCTGTTTGCAGTAGAAACATTCAGTCTCTTTAGAGGCTCCGCCCTTGTTATTCTTCTGAGACTCGGTCTTACCGGTTTCAAAACATTTCTTCTTCTGGGGCTGATACCTCTTCGTTATATCTACTTTTCCAAACACTTTTACCCTTGTTTTGGACTCTAACTTGCATGATTTGAATGGAACTAACCCGGACTGACGTTGTTTTCAGCAGAATTACCATGGTGTTATTTATGTGCAGAAACAAAAGTTCTTGGAATGACCTAAAACTTCACGGAACATCTATTCGGAAAATATAAAAAATACCTGCAAAAGATGAAGACCAGGGGGCCCACCACCTGTCCATGAGGGTGGGGGGCGCGCCTGCCCCCCTACCTCGTGGGCCCCCTGGAGTGATACGTCTCCATCATATCTACTTTTCCAAACACTTTTGCCCTTGTTTTGGACTCTAACTTGTATGATTTGAATGGAACTAACCCGGAATGACGCTGTTTTCAGCAGTATTGCCATGATGTTGTTTTATGTGTAGAAAACAAAAGTTCTCGGAATGACCTGAAACTCCACGGAATATCTTACAATAAATAATAAAAAATCCTTGCCAAAGATGAAGACCAGGGGGCCCACACCCATCTCACGAGGGTGGGGGCCCCCCCCTAGGGCGCTCCTCCCTACCTCGTGGGCCCCCTGGAGAACCCTCGAATCCAACTCCAACTCTATATAACTGCTTTCGGGGAGAAAAAATAGCAGAGAAGAAATCATCGCGTTTTACGATACGGAGCCGCCGCCAAGCCCTAAAACCTCTCGGGAGGGCTGATCTGGAGTCCGTTCAGGGCTCCGGAGAGGGGGATTCATCGCCGTCGTCGTCATCAACCATCCTCCATCACCAATTTCATGATGCTCACCGCCGTGCGTGAGTAATTCCATCGTAGGCTTGCTGGACGGTGATGGGTTAGATGAGATTCACCATGTAATCAAGTTAGTTTTGTTAGGGTTTGATCCCTAGTATCCACTATGTTCTGAGATTGATGTTGCTATGACTTTTCTATGCTTAATGCTTGTCACTAGGGCCCGAGTGCCATGATTTCAGATCTGAACCTATTATGTTTTCATCAATATATGAGAGTTCTAGATCCTATCTTGCAAGTCTATAGTCACCTATTATGTGTTATGATCCGTTAACCCCGAAGTGACAATAATCGGGATACTTACCGGTGATGACCGTAGTTTGAGGAGTTCATGTATTCACTATGTGCTAATGCTTTGTTCCGGTTCTCTATTAAAAGGAGGCCTTAATATCCCTTAGTTTCCATTAGGACCCTGCTGCCACAGGAGGGTAGGACAAAAGATGTCATGCAAGTTCTTTTCCATTAGCACGTATGACTATATTCGGAATACATGCCCACATTACATTGACGAATTGGAGCTAGTTTTGTGTCACCCTATGTTATGACTATTACATGATGAACCGCATCCGGCATAATTATCCATCATTGATCCGATGCCTACAAGCTTTCCATATACTGGTTTACGCTTATTTACTTTCCCGTTGCTATTGTTACAATCACTACAAAATACCAAAAACATTACTTTGCTTTCATTACTCTTTTGTTACCGTTACCATCACTATCATATTACTTTGCTACTAAACACTCTGATGCAGATACTAAGTTTCTAGGTGTGGTCAACTCGGCTGCTAATACTTGAGAATATTCTTTGGGTCCCCTTGTGTCGAATCAATAAATTTGGGTTGAATACTCTACCCTCGAAAGCTGTTGCAATCCCCTATACTTGTGGGTTATCATGGAGCTCCTCCGACCTCAAGACCAACTCTATATATTTGCTTTTGGGGAGAAAAAAATCAGAGAGAAGAAATCATCACGTTTTACGATACGGAGCCGCTGCCAAGCCCTAAAACCTCTCGAGAGGGCTGATCTGGAGTCCGTTTGGGGCTCCGGAGAGGGTAATCCATCGCCATCGTCATCATCAACCATCCTCCATCACCAATTTCATGATGCTCACCGCCGTGCGTGAGTAATTCCATCGTAGGCTTGCTGGACGGTGATGGGTTGGATGAGATGTGACGCCCCGAGACCGATGTGCCAGGTGTCTTCCAGTTATTCGCTGATGTTGCCATGTCACCATCCGCATTGCATCATCATGTTCTCAAAACTTGCATCCGTCCGGGTTCCCCCATCCTCTCCGCTGTCCGTTCTGAGTCCAACCACACTTGCACGCGCCCGCAGCATGTCCGAAATTTTATTTTATAAGTGGCCAAAAAATGTTCTCGGAATGGGTTGAAAGTTGGCGTGCGGTGTTGTTATGTTGTCAGTAGACCGCCTGCTAAGGTTCACCGCATTCAGAGTCCGTTTGATAGCCCACCGTTAAACTATAGTGGCAATATAGCCGGTCAAACATCGGACGTTTTCGGTCTCCGAAAGTCTTACCGGGCTGCACTTCTCTTCTCTCCTCTCAGCCCATGGCCCTCTACACAGCCCACAACTAGCTCTCTAAACCCCCCTCCGATCGGAACCACCGGATCGCGATCGGACGCCTTGAAACGGCCTCAAACCCACCAAACCCTAACCCCTTCCTTATATAAACACCCTTCACATGCCATTTTGGCCTCCTACCTACCCCCTCCTCAAATTCCACAGCCAGCCGCCGTTTTTCCCTCGGATCTGGCGCCGCCAGCGCACCTCCACCACTTGGCGTGCCACCAGCGGCCAGCCGCCGCCCAGCACCGCCACCCTCAGCCTCTCCGCTTCTGCCACGTCGCCCCAACCGGTTCCCACCGCCGCAGCCCGTGAAGCACACGGGAGACCCGTCCCGGGCCGCCCTGGGCCCGATCACCCCCGCGCCTCAAGCTCCCTCGCTCTCGATCTGGATCGAGGGGAGGAGCCCCTCGACCCCGACCGTTCCGTCTGCTCGACCTCGCCACAGTGCCGGAGCGCCGCCGTTACCGGCCTCCTCCACCCCCAGGCCAGATCCGCCGGCGACCCCTGCTTCGACCGGCGCCCAGGTCAGGCTGCCGACTCTCTCTGCCTTACCTTTCCCCATCCTTCTCCTCACCAGCTCTCTCTCTCTCTCCCTCGCAGCAAGCTGCCGCCGCTGGTGCTCGCCGTCGACCTCGTCGTCGTCGTCCAAGTTCCGACCCCCGCCGGATCCGGCGGGTCCCTGCCTCGCCTCGCCGCTGCTCTACCTCGTCGTCGCCGGAGTCCAAGCCGTGCCTGCTGGCTCCCTCTGCTTCGAGCCACAGGACGAGCGTCGCCCCGTCGTTGGCCCGATCCGGCGCCAGCGAGGCCAGCTGCAAGGCCAAGCTCCTTCCACGCACCGCGCGGCCCAGTCCGCCCGGTCCAGCCTCTGCACCAAGTGGGCCTCGGCCCATGGTGAGCCACCGCTGCACCCCACCCTTCCACTTTTGGGCCGGCCAGATTCGGCCCGCTATGGTTTTTCCCTGGTCCTGTGAATTTTTCCATTATTCCAGAGATGACTGTTTTACAGAGAAGTCCCTGTTCTTCTTGCATTTAATAATTCACCAACCATGCATCACATGTAAAAACTTAATATATGAAACTTGCTTAGAATTTTGTGTAGATTAATAATTTGCCACTTTCATTCATGTTTGAAATGCTTAAAATGATGTTTGCTTTAGTTTGCTCAAATGCCATGCTAAAATGATTTATTTCATAACTTAATAACCGTAGCTCCATTTTAAATAAACTTTATATGTAAATGGGGTAGAAAAATGCCTAGTTTAAACTGGTGGCTTTACTTTGTATGTTTAATAACTCTAAAATTGGGTTTAGGGCAGAACAGTACAAAATCCATAAATTGCACATGGGGATTTTTCGGAATTGTTGTTTGGTGTTTCGGCCTCATTTAAACTTGTCTAGATAGGTAGTTTTTATATGCTTCACCTCTTGCCATGTTTGGCAACTTTTAATATTGTTGGGTTCATATAAATAATTGATGTGGTGTTTCGTCAATATGCAACTCGTTGCATATCGAGCTCCACTTAACTTGTAGTTTTGCTTGTGCACTTTGCCATGCCATGCCTCATTAAACCGAACATGCATCATACTTGGTTGTGCATCATGCCATGGTTATGTGTTGGTTGTTTACTATGTTGCTTGCTTCTTTCCGGGTTGCTTCTCTCGTTAGCTTCGGTTCCGTTCCGGAGTTGCGAGGATTCGTTCGACTACGTCCGTTTGTCTTCTTCATGGACTCGTTCTTCTTCCTTGCGGGATCTCAGGCAAGATGACCATACCCTCGAAATCACTTATATCTTTGCTTGCTAGTTGCTCGCTCTATTGCTTTGTTGCGATACCTACCACTTGCTATATCATGCCTCCCATATTGCCATGTCAAGCCTCTAACCCACCTTTCCAAGCAAACCGTTGTTTGGCTATGTTACTGCTTTGCTCAGCCCCTCTTATAGCGTTGCTAGTTGCAGGTGAAGATGAAGTTTGTTCCATGTTGGAACATGGATATTTGTTGGGATATCATTATTATATCTTGTTTACTTTAATGCATCTATATACTTGGTAAAGGGTGGAAGGCTCGACCTTATGCCTGGTGTTTTGTTCCACTCTTGCCGCTCTTATTTCCGTCATACCGGTGTTATGTTCCTTCATTTTGTGTTCCTTACGCGGTTGGGTTATAATGGGAACCCCTTGATAGTTTGCTTTGAATAAAACTCCTCCAGCAAGGGCCAACCTTGGTTTTACCATTTGCCACCTAAGCCTTTTTCCCTTGGGTTTTGTAGACTCAAGGGTCATCTTTATTTTAAACCCCTGGGCCAGTGCTCCTCTGAGTGTTGGTCCAAAACAGAGCCACTTGCAGTGCCACCTAGGGGAAACTTGAGGTTGGTTTTAGTTGTACATAGTGTTCATCCGGTGTGCCCTGAGAACGAGATATGTGCAGCTCTTGTCGGGATTTGTCGGCACATCGGGCGGCTTTGCTGGTCTTATTTTACCATTGTCGAAATGTCTTGTAACCGGGATTCCGAGTCTGATCGGGTCTTCCTAGGAGAAGGAATATCCCGTGAGAGCTTGTGATGGGCTAAGTTGGGACACCCCTGCAGGGTTTTGAACTTTCGAAAGCCGTGCCCGCGGTTATGGGCAGATGGGAATTTGTTAATATCTGGTTGTAGAAAACTTGACACTTAATTTAATTAAAATGAATCAACCACGTGCGTAGCCGTGATGGTCTCTTTCAGGCGGAGTCTGGGAAGTGAAGACGGTTCTTGTGTTATGCTTGAACGTAAGTAGTTTCAGGTTCACTTCTTGATCACTTCTAGTTCACGACCGTTGCTTTGTTTCTCTTCTCGCTCTTATTTGCGTATGTTAGCCACCATATATGCTAGTGCTTGCTGCAGCTCCACCTCACTACTCCTTTTCCTACCTAAAGCTTAAATAGTCTTGATCACGAGGGTGTGAGATTGCTGAGTCCCCGTGACTCACAGATACTTCCAAACAGTTGCAGGTGCCGATGATACTAGTGCAGGTGACGTAACTGAGCTCAAGTGGGAGCTCGGTGAAGATCGTGTTCGTTGTGTTGTTTCGTTTCCAGTTGATCAGTAGTGGAGCCCAGTTGGGGCGATCGGGGATCTTTTGCATTAAGGGTTGTCTTTCTTTATTTGGTTTCATAGTCAGACCTTGATTGTATCTGGATGATGTAATGCTATATTTGTGTATTGTGTGAAGTGGCGATTGTAAGCCAACTTTTTATCCCTTTCTTTTTCAGTACATGGGATGTGTAAAGATTACCCCTGTTGCGACATGCCTACTATGCGGCTATGCCTCTAAGTCGTGCTCCAACATGTGGGAGATATAGCTGCATCGTGGGTGTTACAAGTTGGTAATCAGAGCCATCCCCGACTTAGGATCCCCCTGCTTGATCGAATCGCTGGCGTTGTTGAGTCTAGAAAAATGTTTTGAGTCTTATAGGATTATATATATCGGAGAGTAGGATTATTTTTACTCCCCAGTCCCTTCGTCGCTCTGGTGAGGCCTCCTGACGTAGAGTTTTGACTCTTCTCTTCTCAAATTTCACGAATTTTTTTTAGGATCATGCGGATATCTTGGAATCGTTCCGATGGTTTTGTGACGAGAACATTATTCTTGGTGCCTCCTGACATTTAGGGGTTGTGGCAGTGTCCCGGGGAGTTGAGCTCCGAGGTGCTGTCGTCACAATTTTATCGTTGCAGTTCTGGAATACCTGAGTTCGCCGACATCGAAAATATCTTTTATGCAGTTGTTGGTGAGATAACCTTGACGCCATCCAGTACTGGGGCGGGAGTTCGGGAGTATTGCCATAACTCGTATAACGGATGCTTTTCGAAGGTTGAGGTAAATGATTTCCGAAGGTTTCTTGGTTATGTGTTGAAAGATGGATACAGCTGGATGTAGGATTTGCTAGTGTTGGGTGAGATATTATGCTTCCCCTGTATCCCCAAAACATGATTGCATAACCAGAAAGTTTCAGGAGTTTATAAGTGGGAATTCAAGTAGCTCCTAGAATATCTTTCGAACAGACACATGATACGATATGGGATCTATCATATGTTTGTTTCCGGCTTATTTTGCAAGTCAATCCTTTGTTTTGTTTTTCAGTTGTGGTATTCGAGTTGCTTCGATGTCAAGTGTTGATTCCATACCTTTTCCAAGCGGTGTTCTCATATTTCTATGTGAATACTAATCCTTCATGATAATCGAGATTGTCATGTCAATCCTTTTCAACCGGTGTGGTTCTCTTCAAGATGATCCTATCATTTTTTCAACATCCGCAAGATCAACTCAGTTTTCGTCAATGGTGTTTGCTTCATCCGTCCCAAGTTGCCTTTGTTTTCCCGCCCTCCCACCCTTTGTTTCTTCAAGGACTCATAGTTCTTAATCAAGTATTTATTTTACGGATGTGAAGTCTCTCCATTCTTTTCCATCAATGTTCTTATCCGATGATTCTCATGAAGATGCTAAGGAAGCTACAAGTTCAATATTCTTCATTCTTTTTTCTTCTCCGATGGATTCAATTCAAGTTTTCGGTGTTGATCATATTCCTTTCATTGTTTCAAATGCTTTCCCATGCCGTTGCACCTCTTAATCATTCACCTCTCTCTATTCATTTGTTCCGGAGTGCGAAGATATCTCAGAAGATGTTATCTCATTCGATCCGTTCAACCTATTTCAAGGTTGTTATCTCATTCAAGCCATTTAATTCAACTGGTGCAATCTCTCTTTTCAAGAAATCGTTCAACGGTGTTTCTTTTGAGTGGGCCCTAACCCACAGGTCTTTCCCAGGATCTTACCTGACTCTTCTAATTCTTTCCAGAGTGATTTTCAAATTCTTTTCCAAGTTTGACGTAAGAATGAATTATAATCAGTCAGATGGTTTCTCCAAGATCTTATAATTCTTTTCATCATTGGTTCAACCTTTCTAATTTTCATTCCGGAGTGCCTCAACAATTCTTTGTGGTGTTTCTCGTCGTCATTCTCGGATGTGAAGACTGAAGAAGTGTTTCCTCTAAATCTTGGTCCGTTCTCTCGAAGATGCGTAGTTCAAGCTTGATGCCATCCTCTCATAATTGTTTTTTATTGTGAGAATTATTTTTATCTATCCGGAGCATTTCAGGAGTCTTTTCAGTTTGATTCTCCAGAGGCCATCATATCAGAATTATTCATTCTCAGTTTTCAGCTCTCTTTCTCTAAATCTTATCGGTGCATCATTCAAGTATTATCTAATAAACTCGAGATCTCTTCGTTAACTTGCATCTAAATTCTCTCAAGTATCTTCGTTCATTTTCTAATTCCTCTCGGTGTTTCGCTATCTTTTCTTTGTTCATTTTCAATTCTTATGGTGGTTCTTCCAAGATTCTTCTTCCTTCGTTTATCATATCAATTCATTCATTCTTCCCAATCCTATCGGTGGTTCGCAGAAGACCTTCCCAAGTTGGCACTATATCTATATTAATGCTTTCTACGAGAATAAGTAGTATGCCAAATCCGTTGCTCGTCATCAATTTAATTGGTGAAGGATACGCATAACGTAATTCTTATTATTGTTTCATATAAGTGATCTAATTTCTTCTTTCCGGAGTGGTTCATCATATCACATTCTCGGTTCGAGATGCTTTATCTTTTCTTCCGGAGTTCCAACTTTCCACTTTATCTCGTCGCAAAGCTTCATCCAACCATTGCAAGGACTCAATCTTATTCTTTCATCCTTCACTTCTTTTGATCATTCTTTTATTATCGGAGTTCTTCATGGAGACTCTACATGGTGGTTCGTCAAGGATTCTTTTCATTCTTAAATTGTTCTTCAAGATTTCTCTCGGAATATTGATCCTCTAAGCTATACTCTTTCATCAACATGGTACCCAACACATGTTTTGTTTTGAGGAGTTCAAGAATTCTTAATCTTGCATTCCCAAGTGCAATTCTTTCATATCTCATCTTTTGAGGTGGTGTTATGTCATTGTTGATAATTTCCCTTCGTGTTTCATGATTCACAAGTTTTCAAGAGTGACATATCTAAATCCATCATTTTCTATTCGCTCAAGACATCTTTTCAACCAATCATTCCTTCATTGGAGTTATCTTGGGTTATATTTCACCTAAAGCTTTCCCTAAGGATTGTTGCTATTTATGGTGCTTATAAATGACTCGAGTTCTTCAGTTATCATCCCAGTGAAATAAGCTTCTCGTCTCCTTGTTGACATCAATCCAATCTATTCTTTTTGTTAGTGGCAGAATTTCACCTCATAGTTTTGAGATGTTCTCCATAAGCCCACTGCAAGCTTGTTTTGTTGTTGTTGATTTTCCAACAACTCCGTTCAACCTTTTCTTCATAAGCATGCCCTTGTAATTTTAATTGCGAGAGTTGCCATTCTTCTTCTCCGTTCTTTTCTTTCCAACCATCTAGTTTTCCATTCATTTGTTCCGGAGGCATTGTGATATTGCTCTTTTCTCTCATCATCTCAAGTTGTGAGGATCGTGTTTTTTTCGTGTTTATTCATTTAACCGGAGTGTTGTGCCCTCTGCTAAAGTTCTTTTTGCCTTATCAAGTCTTGCATCTCGTTCTACCGGAGTGCTTGCATGTACTCCTTGTCCATTGTAACCCTCTTCTTATGTCTTTAAACCTACAAGGTTCCCGTAATGTTCCTTGTTCCTCCTTTCTAACGGATTGTTTTCAACTTTGTTCATCTTCGTGGTTTTTCTTTCTTTCAATTTGTTCAACCTCTCAAGGTTTGTGGTTTCACCCATTTGTCAAAGAAGCAACTTAGTTTTACCTCTTCTCTTCCTCTTTCGTTTCCCTCCGGTGCCATCCTAGATCTCGGGACGAGATCCTCTCATAGTGGTGGAGTGTTGTGACACCCCGAGACCGATGTGCCAGGTGTCTTCCAGTTATTCGCTGATGTTGCCATGTCACCATCCGCATTGCATCATCATGTTCTCAAAACTTGCATCCGTCCGGGTTCCCCCGTTCTCTCCACTGTCCGTTCTGAGTCCAACCACACTTGCACGCGCCCGCGGCATGTCCGAAATTTTATTTTATAAGTGGCCAAAAAATGTTCTCGGAATGGGTTGAAAGTTGGCGTGCGGTGTTGTTATGTTGTCAGTAGACCGCCTGCCAAGGTTCACCGCATTCAGAGTCCGTTTGATAGCCCACCGTTAAACTATAGTGGCAATATAGCCGGTCAAACATCGGACGTTTTCGGTCTCCGAAAGTCTTGCCGGGCTTAAAATGATGTTTGCTTTAATTTGCTCAAATGCCATGCTAAAATGATTTATTTCATAACTTAATAACCATACCTCCATTTTAAATAAACTTTATATGTAAATGGGGTAGAAAAATGCCTAGTTTAACTTGGTGGCTTTACTTTGCATGTTTAATAACTCTAAAATTGGGTTTAGGGTAGAACAGTACAAAATCCATAAATTGCACATGGGGATTTTTCAAAATTGTTGTTTGGTGTTCCGGCCTCATTTAAACTTGTCTAGATAGGTAGTTTTCATATGCTTCACCTCTTGCCATGTTTGACAACTTCTAATATTGTTGGGTTCATAACCAAGAGCGAACTAAATAATTGATGTGGTGTTTGGTCAATATGCAACTCGTTGCATATCGAGCTTCACTTAACTTGTAGTTTTGCTTGTGCACTTTGCCATGCCATGCCTCATTAAACCGGACATGCATCATACTTGGTTGTGCATCATGCCATGGTTATGTGTTGGTTGTTTACTATGTGGCTTGCTTCTTTCCGGGTTGCTTCTCTCGTTCGCTTCGGTTCTATTCCGAAGTTGTGAGGATTCGTTCGACTACGTCCGTTTGTCTTCTTCATGAACTCGTTCTTCTTCCTTGCGGGATCTCAGGCAAGATGACCATACCCTCGAAATCACTTCTATCTTTTCTTGCTAGTTGCTCACTCTATTGTTATGCTGCGATACCTACCACTTGCTATATCATGCCTCCCATATTGCCATGTCAAGCCTCTAACCCACCTTTCCTAGCAAACCGTTGTTTGGCTAAGTTACCGCTTTGCTCAGCCCCTCTTATAGCGTTGCTAGTTGCAGGTGAAGATGAAGTTTTTTCCATGTTGGAACATGGATATTTGTTGGGATATCATTATTATATCTTGTTTACTTTAATGCATCTATATACTTGGTAAAGGGTTGAAGGCTCGGCCTTATGCCTGGTGTTTTGTTCCACTCTTGCCGCCCTAGTTTCCGTCATACAGGTGTTATGTTCCTTGATTTTGCATTCCTTACGCGGTTGGGTTATAATGGGAACCCCCTGACAGTTCGCTTTGAATAAAACTCCTCCATCAAGGCCCAACCTTGGTTTTACCATTTGCCACCTAAGCCTTTTTCCCTTGGGTTCTGCAGACTCAAGGGTCATCTTTATTTTAAACCCCCGGGCCAGTGCTCCTCTGAGTGTTGGTCCAAAACAGAGCCACTTGCAGCGCCACCTCGGGGAAACTTGAGGGTTGGTTTTAGTTGTATGTAGTGTTCATCCGGTGTGCCCTGAGAACGAGATATGTGCAGCTCCTATCGGGATTCGTCAGCACATCGGGAGGCTATGCTGGTCTTGTTTTACCATTGTCGAAATGTCTTGTAACCAGGATTCTGAGTCTAATCGGGTCTTCCTGGGAGAAGGAATATCCTTCGTTGACCGTGAGAGCTTGTGATAGGCTAAGTTGGGACACCCCTGCAGGGTTTTGAACTTTCGAAAGCCGTGCCCGCGGTTATGGGAAGATGGGAATTTGTTAATATCCGGTTGTAGAAAACTTGACACTTAATTTAATTAAAATGAATCAACTGCGTGTGTAGCCGTGATGGTCTCTTTCCGGTGGAGTCCGGGAAGTGAACACGGTTCTTGTGTTATGCTTGAACGTAAGTAGTTTCAGGTTCACTTCTTGATCACTTCTAGTTCACGACCGTTGCTTTGTTTCTCTTCTCGCTCTTATTTGCGTATGTTAGCCACCATATATGCTAGTGCTTGCTGCAGCTCCACCTCACTACTCCTTTTCCTACCTAAAGCTTAAATAGTCTTGATCACGAGGGTGTGAGATTGCTGAGTCCCCGTGACTCACAGATACTTCCAAACAGTTGCAGGTGCCGATGATACTAGTGCAGGTGACGTAACTGAGCTCAAGTGGGAGCTCGGTGAAGATCGTGTTCGTTGTGTTGTTTCGTTTCCAGTTGATCAGTAGTGGAGCCCAGTTGGGGCGATCGGGGATCTTTTGCATTAAGGGTTGTCTTTCTTTATTTGGTTTCATAGTCGGACCTTGATTGTATCTGGATGATGTAATGCTATATTTGTGTATTGTGTGAAGTGGCGATTGTAAGCCAACTTTTTATCCCTTTCTTTTTCAGTACATGGGATGTGTAAAGATTACCCCTGTTGCGACATGCCTACTATGCGGCTATGCCTCTAAGTTGTGCTCCAACATGTGGGAGATATAGCTGCATCGTGGGTGTTACATGAGATCTATCATGTAATCGAGTTAGTTTTGTTAGGGTTTGATCCCTAGTATCCACTATGTTCTGAGATTGATGTTGCTATGACTTTGCTATGCTTAATGCTTGTCACTAGGGTCCGAGTGCCATAATTTCAGATATGAAACTATTATGTTTTCATCAATATATGAGAGTTCTTGATCCTATCTGCAAGTCTATAGTCACCTATTATGTGTTATGATCCATTAACCCCGAAGTGACAATAATCGGGATACTTACCGGTGATGACCGTAGTTTGAGGAGTTCATGTATTCACTATGTGTTAATTCTTTGTTCCGGTACTCTATTAAAAGGAGGCCTTAATATCCCTTAGTTTCCGTTAGGACCCCGCTGCCACGGGAGGGTAGGACAAAAGATGTCATGCAAGTTCTTTTCCATAAGCACGTACGACTATATTCAGAATACATGCCTACATTACATTGATGAACTAGAGCTAGTTCTGTGTCACCCTAGGTTATGACTGTTACATGATGAACCGCATCCGGCATAATTCTCCGTCACTGATCCATTGCCTACGAGCTTTCCATATATTGTTCTTCGCTTATTTACTTTTCCGTTGCTATTGCTATCATTATTACAAAATACCAAAAACATTACTTTTGCTACTATTACCGTTTGCTACCGTTACCACTACTATCATATTATTTTGCTACTAAATACTTTGCTGCAGATATTAAGTTTCCAGGTGCGGTTGAATTGACAACTCAACTGCTAATACTTGAGAATATTCTTTGGCTCCCCTTGTGTCGAATCAATAAATTTGGGTTGAATACTCTACCCTCGAAAACGGTTGCGATCCCTTATACTTGTGGGTTATCAAGACTATTTTCTGGCGCCATTGCTGGGGAGCATAGCTCTATTCTTTGAGTGACTTGGGATTTATATCTGCTTAACATTATGAAGAACTTGAGAGATCCAAAAACCAAGATTTATCCCTCAACTACGAGGGGAGGTAAGGAACCGCCATCTAGCTCTACACTTGATTCACCTTATGTTTTGAGTAAGCTTGCGACACCTAAACCTGCTTCTGCTATTCGTTCTGATATGTCGCATGTTATTGATGATGCCACTTCTTCTATGCATGATACTTATGATGAAACTACTTCTATGCTTGATACTACTGTGCCACTTGATGAATTTCTTGATGAACAACTTGCTAGGGTTAGAGAGAATGAAAATATTGAATCTGATAATACTGATGAAAGTGATGATGAAAACTTGCCCGTTATTCCTAAGAGTTATGTTTTTGATAAAGAAGCTTCTTTAGCTATTTTAGCTTGCAAAGATAGATACAAACTCAAGAGGTTATTAGCTAAATGGAATCAGCAATCTCTAAATGCTAGAATGAAACCTGGCCCTGCTTTTGCTACTTCACCTATCTGTGTTACCGATAAGGATTATGAATTCTCTGTTGATCCTGATATAATTACTTTGGTTGAATCTGATCCTTTTCATGGCTATGAATCTAAAACTGTTGTGGCACATCTTACTAAATTAAATGATATAGCTACCCTGTTCACTAATGATGAGAGAACTCGTTACTTTTATATCCTTAAAATATTTACGTTCTCATTAAAGGGTGATGCTAAGATATGGTTTAATTCTCTTGATCCTGGTTGTGTGCGTAGTCCCCAGGATACGATTTATTACTTCTATGCTAAATATTCCCTGCTCATAAGAAACAAGCTGCTTTGAGGGATATATATAATTTTGTGCAAATAGAAGAAGAGAGTCTCCCACAAGCTTGGGGGAGGCTTCTCAAATTACTTAATGCTTTGCCTGATCCTCCTCTTAAGAAAAATGAAATACTTGATATCATTTATAATGGACTAACCGATGCCTCCAGAGATTACCTGGATAGTTGTGCTGGTTCTGTTTTCAGGGAAAGAACACCGGATGAAGCTGAAATTCTATTGAATAATATGTTGACAAATGAAAATAATTGGACACCTCCTGAGCCAGTTCCTGAGCCTATTCCTAAACCAACTCCGAATAAGAGAGGTATTCTATTTCTCAGTCCTGAAGATATGCAAGAGGCAAAGAAATCTATGAAAGAAAAAGGTATTAAAGCTGAAGATGTTAAGAATTTACCTCCTATTAAAGAAATACATGGTCTTAATTTACCGCCTGTTGAAGAAACATATGATCTTAATCCATTACCTATTGAAGAAACTCATGGTCTTGATAACCCGACACAGGTAGTAAAGGTAAATTCTCTCTATAGATATGATAAAGCTGAAATCCAATTTACTAAGTTTGCTAGCCCATGCTTAGATGAGTTTGATAAATTTAGGCTAAGCAAGAAGATTTTAATGCTTATTTTGGTAGACAATTGAAATACAATTGAAATATGCCTGAACACTTGGGTGATTATATGGCTATTGTTAAAGGTGAACTTAAACTTATTAGCAAACATGCTTCTATGGTTACCACTCAAGTAGAACAAGTACTTAAAGCTCAAAATGATTTGCTCAATGAATTGAATAGTAAAAATAATGATAATGCTGTTAGAGTTATGACTAGAGGTGGTAAAATGACTAAGGAACCTTTGTATCCTGAAGGCCGTCCTAAGAGAATTGAGCAAGATTGTCAGAGAAATAATGTAGATGCACCTAGTCCTTCTAATAGGAAGAAAAAGAAAAATGATAGGACTTTGCATGCTTCTAGTAAACCTATTACTGAAACACCTGAGAATCCAAATGATATTTCTATTTCCGATGCTGAAACACAATCTGGTAATGAACCTGAAACTAGTGATAATGTTAATGATAATGCTCATGATGATGCTCAACCTAGTAATGATAATGATATAGAAATTGAACCTGTTGTTGATCTTGATAACCCACAATCAAAGAATCAACGTTATGATAAGAAAGACTTTGTTGCTAGGAAACATGGTAAAGAAAGAGAACCATGGGTTCAGAAACCCATGCCTTTTCCTCCCAAACCATCCAAGAAAAAGGATGGTGAGGATTTTGAGCGCTTTGCTGAAATGATTAGACCTATATTTTTGCGTATGCGATTAACTGATATGCTCAAAATGAATCCTTATGCTAAGTATATGAAAGATATTGTTACAAATAAAAGAAAGATACCGGAAGCTGAAATTTCCACCATGCTTGCTAATTATACTTTTGAGGGTGGAATACCAAAGAAACTTGGAGATCTAGGAGTACCCACTATACCATGCTCTATTAAAAGAAACTATGTTAAAACTGCTTTATGTGATCTTGGAGCCGGTGTTAGTGTTATGCCTCTCTCTTTATATCGTAGACTTGATTTGAATAAGTTGACACCTACTGAAATATCTTTGCAAATGGCTGATAAATCAACTGCTATAGCTGTCGGTATTTGTGAGGATGTGCCTGTTGTAGTTGCAAACGTTACTATTTTAACAGACTTTGCTATTCTTGATATTCCCGAGGATGATAGTATGTCTATTATTCTTGGAAGACACTTTTTGAATACTGCAGGGGCTGTTATTGATTGCACTAAAGGCAATGTCACTTTTCATGTTAATGGTAATGAGCATATGGTACACTTTCCGAGGAAACAACCTCAAGTCCATAGTATCAATTCTATTGGAAAATTTCCATCGATTATATTTGGAGGTTTTGAATTTCCTCTTCCTATTGTCAAGAAGAAATATGATATTCTTATTATTGGGGATGTGCATATCCCCGTTGAGGTAACATAGTGTTATTTGAAATTCCTCCGGTTCCATGTTATTCGGAATGAGTTCGTTAACAAGACTTGATCAACCTTGTTAGTGGATTCCTTTAGATGAGCATGAGATGGATGAAACTAGAAGGCACAACCTTCTGTATCCCACTTTTACTTTCTGTTATTTATATTAAATAAAATAAAATTAGTATTTTCTGTCTGTTATCTGAATTATCCGTGCAATATAAAAATACCCCGAAAATAAAATTTCTCCAAATGCCCTGAAATTTAAATATGATTTTTTTCTGGAATATTTGAGAATATCTGGCACTGAGAACACATCAGGAGGAGCTGGCACCTGGCCACGAGGGTCAGGGGCGCGCCCTACCCCCCTGGGCACGCCCCCTGCCTCGTGGGCCCACGGTGGCCCTCCTCCACTTATACTTTCACCCACACACTCCTTCTTCCTCCCACAAACACGAATAACCAGCTCAAACCCGAGTCCAAGCTCATTTTGCTGCCATTTTCGATCTCCTTGCTCAAAGCACCTCTCACAAAACTGCTTGGGGAGATTGTTCCTTGGTAGGTGACTCTTCCATTCGTCCAATTAGTTTTTGTTCTAGTGCTTTATTCATTGCAAATTTATGCTGCCTAGATGACCATGTTTTTGAGCTTGCATGTCAAATTTGTATGGTTCCAAGTAGTTTTAATGCATGATATAGGCTCTAGGCACTTGTAGGAGTAGTTGCTATCAATATTATTGAGTTTGGTTCACTTTTATTTTGAAGTTACTAAAAATTTCAGAATTTTTCAGAAAATTATGAAGATATTTTTTAGGGGCTCATCAAGCCGAAGCTCAAGGGAAAAGCAAAATGAAGAGGCACAGAAGCCCAAATATAATTTGCCTCGCACCGCGGAGGTTAGGCCGTGTGAATGGCCCTCCGGTGATTTCTTGAGAGCCACCGAGATTTATGAGGATTTTTATGAATTGGCTAAGAATGCAGGCCTCACCGACTTCCTCCATGACCAACGCGAACAGCATCTACTCACCAATACTTTTGTGCAAAACTTCTACTATTATCCTAGGGAATCACCTCCTTCAGTAGGGTTTCATTTATATGATGTGGTTAAGAAGATGTCACATTATGATTTTTGTCGGGTTTGTTTGATCCCTTTCGAGGGCAAAATAGAGTAACCACATCATGACGATGTGGATGGGTTTATTGATACCATCACTGTAGGGGAAACAAGGAAGGTTTCCGATGCACGAATCACTAGCATACATTTTCCTGTTTTATGCTACTTCACAATATTTGCTAGTCGTTGCTTAATTGGTCGTGGAAACTGTGGAAACCTTAGTATTCCTGATATTATCATTTTGTTCCACGGGTTATTCTATGATAACTCTGTGAGTATGGGCGGTATTATTGCTAAACGGTTGAGTCTGAACCGTACAAAGGGCCCCATCTTTGGTGGTATCTATGCTTCACGCCTAGCTGCATATTTTAACATACCTATTAGGCATTATGAGAAGGAAGAAAAATTGCTGCCTCGTGTTTATTTAGATTATAAGAGTATGGTAGGACATGATTTCATTATAAAGAATAGGGATACAAATTGTTCTTTGATAAACATCATCCGGAGACTATTACCTTGCCTGCTCCTTGCTTGTTTGATTTATCTGTAGGCCAGTACCTTGTCTCGCCGAAGGACATTCACGCCTACCGGAACCCTGCACCAGCCACAGAGCCAAAGTCAGAACCACCAGTTGATCCTCCACGACAGTCTAATTACCAGTGGGATCCGGAGATGATTGCCAACCAGTGGCAATCAGAGTCTTCTTCATCTCAGTACGACCCCAACTACTATTATGGATATCCGCCAGGCCAGCCGTGGCCATAGACCAACTTAGGCCAAAAGCCTAAGCTTGGGGGAGTATGTATTTCTCACCGACATTACATTTATGTTCACACAATCATTGCTAGATGTCGGTGCTCATACTTTTTCATTGTATCATCCATGCTAGTTTATTTTCCTTTTTATGTTCTCTTCTTGTGTGTTTAATAAACCTTAAGAAAAATCAAAAAAATTAGTTGTAGCTTTTAATTAGTTTACTTTCCATGCTTATAGTAGTAATTAAAAATAAAACCCAGAAAGATTTCATGTTCTTCTTTTTCTTGTTGGGAGCTTTCCCGTGTAAATAGTTTTATTTCTTTTCTTTTCTTTGGGGGTCGATAGGAGAAGACCATAATTAAATTGTTGACGTGGCTCTTATATGCATTATTGTTGATCTGACAAAAGAGCCCATATTGCCTTGTCTTCTCCTGTTTATTGAATGCTTGTAGATTCCAGCTTAGTCCAATGCACGCGCACTATTATTATTATTCACATCGTTCGGCCGTGCAAGTGAAAGGCAATTATGACGATATATGATGGACTGACTGAGATGAGAAAAGCTGGTATGAACTCAACCTCTTTTGTTTTTGTAAATATGATTAGTTCATCATTCCTGATTCAGCCTATTATGAATAAACATGTTTGCAATGACAACTAGAGATCATAGTTTCTTGTGCCATGCTTGATTAGCTATGAGTTATAATGGTTTACCTTGCATGCCAACATGCTATTAAAATGGTTGTGATGTGGCATGATAGGGTGGTATCCTCCTCTGAATGATTTAAGTGACTTGACTTGGCACATGTTCACGCATGTAGTTGAAACAAAATCAACATAGCCTTCACGATATTTATGTTCATGGTGGATTATATCCTACTCATGCTTGCATTCAGTGTTGATTAATTTTAATGCATGTTCATGACTATTGTCGCTCTCTAGCTAGTCGCTTCCCAGTCTTTTGCTAGCCTTCACTTGTACTAAGCGGGAATACTGCTTGTGCATCCAACTCAGTTATTCCATATGAGTCCACCATACCTACCTATATACGGTATCTACCTGTCGTTCCAAGTAAATTTGTATGTGCCAAACTCTAAACCTTCAAATAAATATCCTGTTTTGTATGCTCGAATAGCTCATGTATCAACTAGGGCTGTTTGTATCTTCCATGTTAGGCGGGTTATTCTCAAGAGGAGTGGACTCCGCTCCTCAGTCACGAGAAAGTGGCTGGTCACCGGGATGCCCAGTCCCATGCTTTATGCAAATCAAATCAAAATAATTGCAACAAAACTCCCCCTGGGACTCTTGTTAGTTGGAGGCACCCATTGTTTCGAGCAAGCCATGGATTGATGCTTGTTGGTGGAAGGGGGAGTATAAACTTTACCATTCTGTTTGGGAACCGCCTATAATGTGTGTAGCATGGAAGATATTGCCATTTCTTGGTTGTTATGTGATACATCTCCAACGTATCTATAATTTTTTAGTGTTCCATGCTATTATATTATGTGTTTTGGATGTTTATGGGCTTTATTATACACTTTTATATTATTTTTGGGACTAACCTATTAACCCAGAGCCCAGTGCCAGTTTCTGTTTTTTCCCTTGTTTTAGAGTATCGCAGAAAAGGAAAATCAAACAGAGTCCAATTGACCTGAAACTTCACGGAACTTATTTTTGGAAGGAAAGCAACCCGGGAGACTTGGAGACCACGTAAGGGAAGCAACGAGGAAGCCACGAGGCAGGGGGCGCTCCCACCCCCCTGGGCGCGCCCTCCACCCTCGTGGGCATCTCGTGGCTCCCCTGACGTACTTCTTCCTCCTATATATACCCATATACCCTAAAACGATCGGGGAGCATAATAGATCGGGACTTCCGCCGCCAGAAGCCTCCGTAGCCACCGAAAACCAATCTAGACCCGTTCTGGCACCCTGTCGGACGGGGGAATCCCACTCCAGTGGCCATCTTCATCATCCCGGTGCTCTGCATGACGAGGAGGGAGTAGTTCTCCCTCGGGGCTGAGGGTATGTACCAGTAGCTATGTGTTTGATCTCTCTCTCTCTCGTGTTCTTGAGGTGGTACGATCTTGTGAAGGAAATATGCCCTAGAGGCAATGATAAATTTATTATTTATTTCCTTATATCATGATAAATGTTTATATTTCATGCTAGAATTGTATTAACTAGAAACATAATACATGTGTGAATACATAGACAAACAGAGTGTCACTAGTATGCCTCTACTTGACTAGCTCGTTGATCAAAGATGGTTATGTTTCCTAACCATAGACATGAGTTGTCATTTGATTAACGGGATCACATCATTAGGAGAATGATGTGATTGACTTGGACCCATTCCGTTAGCATAGCACTTGATCGTTTAGTTTGTTGCTATTGCTTTCTTCATAACTTATACATGTTTCTATGACTATGAGATTATGCAACTCCCGTTTACCGGAGGAACACTTTGTGTGCTACCAAACGTCACAATGTAACTGGGTGATTACAAAGGTGCTCTATAGGTGTCTCCGAAGGTACTTGTTGGGTTGGCATATTTTGAGATTAGAATTTGTCACTCTGACAATCGGAGAGGTATCTCTGGGCCCTCTCGGTAATGCACATCACTTAAGCCTTGCAAGCATTGCAACTAATGAGTTAGTTGCAGGATGATGTATTACGGAACGAGTAAAGAGACTTGCCGGTAACGAGATTGAACTAGGTATTGAGATACCGATGATCAAATCTCGGGCAAGTAACATACCGATGACAAAGGGAACAACGTATATTGTTATGCGGTCTGACCGATAAAGATCTTCGTAGAATATGTGGGAGCCAATATGAGCATCCAGGTTCTGCTATTGGTTATTGACCGGAGACGTGTCTCGGTCATGTCTACATTGTTCTCGAACCCGTAGGATCCGCACGCTTAAGGTTTCGATGACAGACATATTATGAGTTTATGAGTTTTGATGTACCGAAGGAGTTTGGAGTCCCGGATGAGATCGGGGACATGACGAGGAGTCTCGAAATGGTCGAGACGTAAAGATCGATATATTGGACGACTATATTCGGACATCAGAAAGGTTCCAAGTGATTCGGGTATTTTTCGGAGTACCGGAGAGTTACGGGAATTCGTCGGGGAGTATATGGGCCTTATTGGGCCATACGGGAATAGAGGAGAGAGGCCAAAAGGAAGGAGGCGCGCGCCCCCCCTCTGGTCCAAATTGGACAAGGGGTGCAACCCACTTTTCCTTGTTCCTCTCCCCCTCTTTCCTTCTCTCCTACTCCAACAAGGGAAGGAGGAGTCCTACTCCCGGTGGGAGTAGGACGCCCCCCTTTGCTCGCCCTCCTCCTAGGCCAGCCACCTCTCCCCTTGCTCCTTTATATACAGGGGCAGGGGGCACCTCTAGATAGAAGTTGATCAGTTGATCTCTCCCAGCCGTGTGCGGTGCCCCCCTCCACCATATTCCACCTTGGTCATATCGCAGCGGTGCTTAGGCGAAGCCCTGTGTCGGTAGCAACATCATCACTGTCACCATGCCGTCGTGCTGACGGAACTCTCCCGTGAAGCTCTGCTGGATCGGAGTTTGCGGGACGTCATCGAGCTGAACGTGTGCTGAACTCGGAGGTGCCGTGCGTTCGGTACTTGGATCGGTCGGATCGTGAAGACGTCCGACTACATCAACCGCGTTGTGCTAACGCTTCCGCTTTCGGTCTACGAGGGTACGTGGACAATACTCTCCCCTCTCGTTGCTATGCATCACCATGATCTTTCGTGTGCGTAGGAATTTTTTTGAAATTACTATGTTCCCCAACATCTTGATGTATCGCGAGCTTTGCTATTATATTTGGATCCTGTGATGTTTCCTCCCCCCTCCACTCTCTTGTAATGGATTGAGTTTCTCCTTTGAAGTTATCTTATCGGATTGAGTCTTTAAAGATTTGAGAACACTTGATGTATGTCTTGCCGTGCGTATCTGTGCTGACAATGGGATACCACGTGATTCACTTGATGTATGTTTTGGTGATCAACTTGCGGGTTCCGCCCATGAACCTATGCATAGGGGTTGGAACACGTTTTCGTCGTGATACTCCGGTAGAAACTTTGGGGCACTCTTTCAGGTTCTATGTGTTGGTTGAATAGATGAATCTAAGATTGTGTGATGCATATCGTATAATCATACCCACGGATACTTGAGGTGGCATTGGAGTATCTAGGTGACATTAGGGTTTTGGTTGATTTGTGTCTTAAGGTGTTTTTCTAGTACGAACTCTAGGGCTGTTTGTGACACTTATAGGAATAGCCCAATGGATTGATTGGAAAGAATAACTTTGAGGTGGTTTTGTACCCTACCATAATCTATTCGTTTGTTCTCCGCTATTTGTGACTTTGGAGTGACTATTTGTTGCATGTTGAGGGATAGTTATGTGATCCAATTATGTTATTATTGTTTAGAGGACTTGCACTAGTGAAAGTATGAACCCTAGGCCTTGTTTCAACACATTGCAATACCGTTTACGCTCACTTTAATCATTAGTTACCTTGCTATTTTTATATTTTCAGATTACAAAAACCTATATCTACTATCCATATACCACTTGTATCACCATCTCTTCGCCGAACTAGTGCACCTATACAATTTACCATTGTATTGGGTGTGTTGGGGACACAAGAGACTCTTTGTTATTTGGTTGCAGGGTTGCTTGAGAGAGACCATATTCATCCTACGCCTCCTACGGATTGATAAACCTTAGGTCATCCACTTGAGGGAAATTTGCTACTGTCCTACAAACCTCTGCACTTGGAGGCCCAACAACGTCTACAAGAAGAAGGTTGTGTAGTAGTCATCAAGCTCTTTTTTGGCGCCGTTTCCGGGGAGGTGAGTGCTTGAAGGTATATATTTACATCTTGCAATCGAGTCTTTTAGTTTCTTGTTTTATCACTAGTTTAGTTTATAAAAGAAAATTAAAAAATGGAATTAAGTTTGCCTCATACGCTTCATCTTTTAAATATCTTTCATGAGTATGATGGAAAAGAAAATTGTGCCAAAGTGTTAGAAGAAGAATGCATTAGAATGTTTGTCACTAAATATTTGAATGATGAGCATGATTGCAATGTTGTTAGTATGAATTCCTTGAATATCTATGATGCTAATGATATGCAAAGCCACAAGCTTGGGGAAGCTATGTTTGATGAAGATGATATTTTTTGTCCCCCAAGTTTTGATGAGCAAATTTATTATGATGAAAGCATGCCTCCTATTTATGATGATTATACTAATGAAAGTGGATTTGGAGAGGTCATGATTTTATTTTGTGATGAATCGACTATTCCGGAAGAGGTCCCAATTGATTATGAGAACAAAGTTGCTATCTATGATGATTATTGTGATGACTTGTATGCTATAAAGAATAATGATATCCATGAAACTTGTCAACATGATTTTAGTTTTCAATTGGATTATGCCTCACATGATAATTATTTTTTTTGAGTTTGCTCCCACTATTATTCATGAGAAGAATTTTGCTTGTGTGGAGAGTAATAAAATTTCTATGCTTGTAGATCATGAAATGAATGCTTTAGGTGCTGGTTATATTATTGAATTCATTCATTATGCTACTGAAATTTATTATTAGTGAGGAATATATGCTTGTAGGAATTGCAATAATATCAAGTTTCATCTCTATGTGCTTAAAATTTTGAAGTTATGCTTGTTTTACCTTCCTATGCAAGTTGATTCTTGTTCCCACAAGTTGTTTGCTCCCAAAATCCCTATGCATAGGAAGTGGGTTAGACTTAAATGTGCTAGTCATCTTCTTCATGATGCTCTCTTTATGTTTCAATTCTTATCTTTTATGTGAGCATCATTGAAATCATCATGCCTAGCTAGGGGCGTTAAACGACAGCGCTTGTAGGGGGCAACCCAATTTTATTTTTGTTCCTTGCTTTTTGCTACTGTTTAGTAATAAATAATTTATCTATCCTCAGTTAAGATGTGGTTTTATGCTTTTAATTAGTGTTTGTGCCAAGTAGAACCATTGGGAAGACTTGGGAAAAGTCTTTTTCATCTTGCTGTAAAAAACAAAAACTTTAGCGCTCACGAGAATTGCTTAGCATGATGTGGCCTACCTATTATGGCATTTCCATAGCCATTCCGAGATATATTTCCATGCAACTTTCCACCATTCCGTTTATTATGACACGCTTCATCATTGTCATATTGCTTAGCATGATCATGTAGTTGACATCGTATTTGTGTCAAAGCCACCATTCATAATTCTTTCATACATGTCACTCATGAGTCATTGCACATCCCAGTACACCGCCGGAGGCATTCATATAGAGTCATATCTTGTTCTAAGTATCAATTTGTAATTATTGAGTTGTAAGTAAATAAAAGTGTGATGATCATCATTATTAGAGCATTGTCCCAGTGAGGAAAGGATGATGGAGACCATGATTCCCCCACAAGTCGGGATGAGACTCCGGACGAAAAATAAATAAAAGAGGCCAAAGAAGCCCAAATAAAAAATAGAAAGAAAAGAGGCCATAAAAAGAGAAAATGCTCAAATAAAAAAATAAAAAAATGAGAGAAAAAGAGAGAAGGGACAATGCTACTATCCTTTTACCACACTTGTGCTTCAAAGTAGCACCATGATCTTCATGATAGAGAGTCTCCTATGTGGTCACTTTCATATACTAATGGGAATCTTTCATTATAGAACTTGGCTTGTATATTCCAATGATGGGCTTCCTTAAAATGCCCTAGGTCTTTGTGAGCAAGCGAGTTGGATGCACACCCACTATTTTCTTTTGTTGATCTTTCATACACTTATAGCTCTGGTGCATCCGTTGCATGGCAATCCCTACTCACTCACATTGATATCTATTGATGGGCATCTCCATAGCCCGTTGATACGCCTAGTTGATGTGAGACTATCTTCCCCCTTTTGTCTTCTCCACAACCACCACTCTATTCCACCTATAGTTCTATTACCATGGCTCACGCTCATGTATTGCGTGAAGATTGAAAAAGTTTGAGAACACAAAAGTATGAAACAATTGCTTGGCTTGTCATCGGGGTTGTGCATGATTTAAATATTTTGTGTGGTGAAGATAGAGCATAGCCAGACTATATGATTTTGTAGGGATAGCTTTCTTTGGCCATGTTATTTTGAGAAGACATAACTGCTTAGTTAGTATGCTTGAATTATTATTGTTTTCATGTCAATATGAACTTTTATCTTGAATCTTTCAGATCTGAATATTCAGGCCACAATTAAGAAGAATTACATTGAAATTATGTCAAGTAGCACTCCGCATCAAAAATTCTTTCTTTTATCATTTACCTACTCGAGGACGAGCAGGAATTAAGCTTGGGGATGCTGATACATCTCCAACGTATCTATAATTTTTGATTGCTCCATGCTATATTATCTACTGTTTTGAATGTTTATGTGCTTTATTATACAATTTTATATCATTTTTGGGACTAACATATTAACCCAGAGCCCAATGCCAGTTTCTGTTTTTACCCTGTTTTAGGGTTTCAAAGAAAAGGAAAATCAAACGGAGTCCAATTGACCTGAAAATTCACGGAACTCATTTTTTGAAGGAAAGAAGCCCAGAAGACTTGGAGTGCATGTCGGGGGACCTGCAAGGAGGTCACAAGGCAGGGGGGCGTGCCCACCCCCCCTGGGCGCGCCCTCCACCCTCGTGGGCCCCTCGTGGCCCCCCTGACGTACTTCTTCCGCCTATATATCTCCATATACCCTAAAAACATCCGAGAGCACAACAGATCGGGCCTAGAAGGCGTTCCAAGAATTCGGAATTTGTTGATCTTGAAGCTAAATTTGATAAAAGTGGGATTGAAGAAATTAAAACCCTAGATGTTGCTAAACCCACTATTATGGATTTCAAGGAATTTAACTATGAAAATTTCTCTTTGATTGATTGTATTTCCTTGTTGCAATCCGTGCTAAATTCTCCTCACGCTTATAGTCAAAATAAAGCGTTTACTAAACATATCGTTGATGCCTTGATGCAATCTTATGAAGAAAAACTTGAATTGGAAGTTTCTATCACTAGAAAACTTTATGATGAGTGGGACCCAACTATTAAAATTAAAATTAAAGATCATGAATGCTATGCTTTATGTGATTTGGGTGCTAGTGTTTCCACGATTCCAAAGACTTTGTGTGATTTGTTAGGTTTCCGTGATTTTGACGATTTCTCTCTAAACTTCCACTATTAAGAAACCTATGGGAAGAATTAATGATGTTCTTATTATTGCAAATAGGAATTATATGCCCGTATATTTTATTGTTCTTGACATAGATTGCAATCCTTCATGTCCTATTATTCTTGGTAGACCTTTCCTTAGAACGATTGGTGCAATTATTGATATGAAGGAAGGAAATATTAGATTCCAATTTCCATTAAAGAAATACATGGAACACTTTCCTAGAAAGAAAATTAAATTACCTTATGAATCTATTATGAGAGCCACTTATGGATTGCCTACCAAAGATGGCAATACCTAGATCTATTCTTGCTTGTTATGCCTAGCTAGGGGCGTTAAACGATAGCGCTTGTTGGCAGGCAAACCAATTTTATTTTTATTCCTTGCTTTTTGCTCCTGTTTAGTAATAAATAATTTATCTAGCCTATTTTTGGTTTTGTTTTTTGTGTTTAATTAGTGTTTGTGCCAAGTAGAGCCGTTGGGAAGAATTGATGAAAGTCTTGTTGAACTTGCTGTAAAAAACAGAAACTTTAGCGTTCACGAGAACTGCTGTCATATTTATTTGGAATGTGATATTTAGTTAATTATTTTTTCATATGATTAATAGATAAATTCCTCACGTCTAGCAATTTATTTTAGAATTTTTGGGGTTCCAGATCTTGTGCTAGATATAGATTACTACAGACTGTTCTGTTTTTGACAGATTCTGTTTTTCGTGTGTTGTTTGTTTATTTTGATGAATCTATGGCTAGTAAAATAGTTTATAAACCATAGAGAAGTTGGAATACAGTAGGTATAACATCAATATAAATAAAGAATGAGTTCATTATAGTACCTTGAAGTGGTATTTTATTTTCTTTCGCTAATGGAGCTCACGAGATTTTCTACTTTATGTTTTATGTTGTGAAGTTTTCAAGTTTTGGGTAAAGATTTGATGAATTATGGAACAAGGAGTGGCAAGAGCCTAATCTTGGGGATGCCCATGGCACCCCCAAGATAATCTAAGGACACCTAAAAGCCAAAGCTTGGGGATGCCCCGGAAGGCATCCCCTCTTTCGTCTACTTCTATCGGTAACTTTACTTGGAGCTATATTTTTATTCGCCACATGATATGTGTTTTGCTTGGAGCGTCTTGTATTATTTGAGTCTTTGTTTGTTAGTTTACCATAATCATCCTTGCTGTACACACCTTTTGAGAGAGCCATACATGATTTGGAATTTGTTAGAATACTCTATGTGCTTTGCTTATATCTTTTGAGTTATATAATTTTGCTCTAGTACTTCCACTACAAAAAAATACACTTCCGTGATGATACGTGTTTGTCACAGTAGGTCGCGTTTTTTGTCATGCATGTACATCCATGACAAATTTATGACAGAATCAATATAGTCATACATGTGCTGTCGTAGAAGTGTTCCATGACATTACCAAAATTATCATCACGGAAGTGTCCACTTCCATGAAGATAAATCGTGCGTCACAGAAGTGCTTTCCTCAAGGGTGACCGACACGTGGCAGCCACCATAACGGAACGCCGTTAAGCTATCGGGTCGGGTTTTGGATCCGATAACCCGTTAACAGCCTCGACCAATGGGGATTTTCCACGTGTAAAATCATCATTGGCTGGAGGAGACACGTGTCAGGTCCGCGTTGGCATAGGTGTCACTCATCCAATGGGCGAGACGCGCCTATGATATGTTGACACGTGGACCGGCCCATCAAGTTTAAATGGGCTGGCCCAACTGAAGGCCCACAAGATTTTGCGGACCATAATGGGTCGGCCCAGCTAAAGGCCCACGAGATTTTGCGGACCATAATGTGCTGGCCCAACTAAAGGCCCACAAGATTTTGCGGGCCATAATGGGCCGGCCCAGGTAAAGGCCCACAAGATTTTTGTGTGCCATAATGGGTCGGCCTAGGTAAAGGCCCACAAGATTCTTGCAGATCATAATGGGCCGGCCCAGCTAAAGGCCCACGAGATTTCGCCGACATTAATGGGCCGGCCCAGCTGTAGGCCCACAAGATTTTGAGGACCCTAGTAGGCCGGCCTATTAACTGGCTGTCATGTTTTGGGCCAAGTGCCGGCCCATATTTGATTCGGTCCATTAATGGCCTGCCACGCTCCGGGCCTAATAGTGGCCCATATGAGATCCGGCCCGTTAAAAGCCTACCACGTTCTAGGCCAAATTACGACCCAGATCAGGTCCGGCCCTTTAAGAGGCTTTGGGCTCAATTATGGCCCATATCAGATTCGGCCCGTCAACTGGACACTATGCTTTTGGGCCCACTTGCTAAAGGCCCACTTAGTAATTCGGCCTGATATTAATTTTGGCCTGTTAAGGGCCCGTTTAACATTTCGGCCCTATATTAATTTCGGCCTGTTAAAAGCCCGTCATATAGTTGGGCCTAACTACGGCCCGGTTTGCATCCGGCCTGCTCACAGCCGATATCTGATTGGGCCAAACAAGGACCGAGACAATTTTGGCCTGTTAAAAGCTCGTGATTTGATTCGCATAATCATGAGTCGGGGTTCATTTCGGGCTGCTGCCGGCCCGTGAGCTGTTCGGCGTGTTTCAGACCCGCTAAAAACCTGGCCCGTTAGAGTCGAATGTTTCGGTCCAGTCGACTACATCTGATTTTTTCCAGATAGCGAATGATTGCAGTAACTAGTAGGAATTAAGAACAAACCTACTCTATACAATAAAGAAATTACGACATAGTAACTAAGAATAAACCTACACTATACAATAAAGGATTTAAGGTATATTACATCCACTGGGCATCGAAGTTCGCCACTAGTGATCATAAAGCGCAACGAAGAAGCAAATTACAAAAACTGGGCACCATTGCAGCTTAACAAAATAATATTGAACTGAGACCACTTCCAAGATATTTCAAGAAAGGTTAGCCTTGCGGGGGAACTGCTGCGCAAGCTGCCGAGCAAGGCTGTGAGACCAGCCTAGCATGTCGGTCATAGCTTCCAGGTGTAGCTATTTAGCGATGAGGTTCTGATTGGTGTTCTCCGCGATCTTTCTTAGAGATAGGACTTCCAGTCGAAGTTGAGTTGCAGAATGCCTTTCTGCTAGAACTTGGGACTGAAGAAGTCGAACTGATTCAGACAACAAATTCTGTGAGCTTGTCTGACTGTTAGTCTCAAGTAACTTGAACACTACATCAAGACAAGACTTTGGGGTTGTCTCGCTATCTTCAAGATGTTTTGCCTTCTTTGCTGCAATATATGTTGGGTTTGTCTCACAGCCTTCAGCAGACTTGTGCATGCCATCAGGCATATCACCCTGAAACAAAGCAGAGAGATGACAGGTTTTGCACGTGTATAAACAAAGATGATAACTGTTCTCTCAATTCTATCCAATTTCAAATTAGAAAATAAAGAGTAAGTTGAAAATATCAATAGCATAATTTGGCATTGTTCATAATGCGGGGAGCTTCACCACACTACTGGATTACCATGTCAACATAACAAGCATAGATGAAGGGCAAAGAAAATCATTGTATCTATTTTGGATAATGTGCATGGCATGTTGTTCATATCATCAGCCACATCAGTAAGATAAAACAGGATATGACAAGGTGCAAACGTGGGCTGCTTCACCACACACTGGATTATAGATCCACAAAACAAGCATACATATAGGGAGTATTAAGTAATGTGCATCGTATGAATAAGGAATTTGGTTTTACAAGTAAAACTTAGAACTTATGGTTCTTACAAACATGCATTTTGGTAGAAACAACAAACTAAACAGCAGTAAACGATAGGGAGTATGAGCAAATTAAACAGCAGTTGAGGATAAAGGCTTTAGAAGGACTGACTTACATTAACAGTGAACACCGGCTTTATAATGCCCTTCTCCATGTCAAGGGAAGGATAACTCAAGGATTTCAGCACATAATCTTCTTCATAAGCATTGCCTGTACTCTACATTTTGTAGAGAGTAATTATAGATATGATAATACTGGAAGGGATAGAGGATAATGAAGATAAGATGCAGATTGATGCTACATAATCAACTACCAATCCCTGGAAGTACAAGCGTTACAGGACAAAATGTACTGACAAGAGCAATGGGCTACACTTCTGCACTAGCATTGTCTGTGTATTCTACTTGTTGGTAAGATTAAATACAGAACTGATCTTTTTTAGTAAATGGTGGGCGAGGGAGATAACATGCAAAATGCTACAAAATGAACCAATCCCTCTTCCCATAATACAAGAGTGTTTTGAACACTGGTGTACTATACAAAACGTTCTTATATTATGGGACAGAGGGGGTAGCTGTTAATGTAAGTATAGTGATAGACCACGTTCAGTCCTTACAAGAGGACTGCAGAGCTAAACCTCTTCAAAAGCATTGGGTTGATTCTAAATTTATGTAAGAGTCCATACGGATCTTATAATGTCCACCAAATGGACGATTACGAGGCTAACATGTGCAGTGATGCTACATAATCAAACAGCTATGAAAGTAAGTATGGTCATACAGGGCAAGAGGTACTCACAAGAGCAATGCAGTGTGTAGTATAGTTGCGAGATTCTGTGGTCCCTTGAGAACGAATGTTCTTCTGCTAACAGTTTTCGTACAAGTGAGACATTAAGGCAAATGCAGAAATGTAGTTCAAATTGTGATGTGATATCATAGACAGTACCGTACGCTGCAGCCGAGACCAATGTGAACAAGATTATTCCAGTCACCGTCGTATAAATGTAGCACCGGAGACTTTACAGAAATTTCGTTCAGAGGCTTGCCATCGAAGTGCGCTTGCCTCAGGTAGGAACGATACTTCATAAACGAGTGCTTGAAAAGCGCAACCAACCCTTGCTCGTCATCACAATCCAGTTTGCTCCTCGCCTATTTAAAATAATGAAATCTTGTGTCTTCTGTCAGCAGAAACATATGTAGTAATGACCATGAATAACATTAGTACATTACTTACGCATAAGTTGCGGAGCAAGACTGGAAATTGTTCTGTGTCTGCGGTATAATCTTTCCATGAAGGAAAGATGCGCACAAAGTTCCTGACAACAACATAAGCTTCGTCTTCTAAACTGGGAAGAAATGGAACAGGGGTCCTATTTGCTACAATTGGGGCTCTCTCTGGTTCGAAAAGGGATTTGGCAACTGGATTTGGTGTACTCTTTGCTGGAATGGGGGTTTTGCGTCATACAGCTGGTGCTATGTCAACTGGCATAATCATACTGTTTGCTGTAGTTGGGGTCTGCTGAGTTGGGGCATCAGAAATGACCAGTGTAGTAGGGCTAGAGTCTGCTAGAGTTGTGGTATTTTGTGGGTCAGGTGATATTGCAACTACACCTAATGGGCTATTTGATTTATCAGGTGCCACTACCTTTTCCAAATACTTTGCTTGTGCTCCTCCACGACCAGCAATCACCCTCTTCCTTTTGAACGTCTGATACACAAGAACAACATTTGAATGGATAAGTATGGTATGATGACAGATGGAATATGTACTGAAAATGGATAGGCAGGGCGTATTCACATACACGATGTGTAAACTAAGCTAATGGCAGTTCAACAAAGTAGAAGCAATGCAAAGCATTAGTTGCAAGATATGTGCGAGCAATGTAACCTTGGAAAGTTAGAGCAAGTACCTTGATGGGTGAATAAGATAGGGCATCTTCCTCCGACTCCTCCACTAGGGAGCTACATTGACTTAGGTCTCCCTCTAGCTCAGAATCACTGTTAGGATCATATTCTGAGCATGAATCTGTAGGTGGAGAGCGTTTGCATTGCATTGCATCCAGACTTGATTTCAGTCCCTTAATGCCAAGTTTGACAGCCATGGCATTGTTCTGCTTTATACTTTTCATGTGCGCAAACTCATAATCATTATGATGTTGTTCAGAATCTGAGATTCATGAAACATAAAAAGTAGTCAGATTATCTATTCCGAGGGCCGGAATTTTGAAAACCCTGTGAACTTTAGAGGTACTAAAGATTACCGAAATACATCTAAACCATTAAGTGTAGGTAGCACTGAGCACACAACAGACCCTAATGAAAGTCCTGCCTAATGAGTAATGAATCAATTAGAAAATGGGTGATGAGGAGTGGCTGCTGAGTGTTGAGGACGTATCTCAGGATAAATTGGGTTGGCTTGGTGGGTGATGCACGCCTGAGCCCTGAACGGACTGGGAAGGTAGGCACGGCGGTGCGCCCGGGCAGCGGTGTCGCTGTTGGGCGAGCGGCTCCTGGCCTCCTGTTAGTCCGGCATCTCCTCCTAGAGTCATGTTGTCCGGGGACGATAAGTCGCCGGCGAGGCAGGCGGCTGGGGGCGAGCAGAGATCGAAAGCGTGTAGTAGAACATAGTGGAATCGGGGCCTGGGACGACCCAAAATCCCAGGGTGGGCTGGCCCACCGTGGGTGACCTGTAGAGATACACACCCGAGCGGCGAGCATGCATTTTCGAAACTAATTTAGGAACATTTAGCTAACCAATTAAACAACTTTGTTTTAATAATATCAGATCCGTATTTGAACAACTAGGCTTGTTTAGCTTGATGGGTGGAGCAGTGTTATTATGACACAAAGCACGTATTCTGATCGTATAGTGATCATAAAAGGGGGAAACTCTAAGCATATTTTTTTAGCAAAAGAGGGTTTCCCCTCCGATTTCTATTAAACAAACCACCACAGAACCAACATGATCAATTAAACCCTAAGCATGATAAATTAAATCGTATTATGGCTATGCCATGGCAGATTTGAAGCTGCAAACCGGAGAAATGATATTTAGCATCCATTGTTTGCTTCGAACTAAGAACTAAATTCTAAGAGCTGAAAAGAAAGTAGAGTAACCAAGTTAAGATCTATTTTATGGTTGAGATCAAAAAGTTGAGGAGATATGAAGTACCACCTCTCTTGCGGTGTTGTGTATGCATCGGGGGTGCGATGGCTGTCGGTGGCGTTGAAGCAGATCTGTGACGGTAGACGGGTGCATCGGGGGATAAGTCTCGTTGCGGTGGAAGAGAAGGTCGTGTGAGCAGCCCTGGCAAAGAGGATGACAGCACCGATGAAGCGAGAGGACGCGATGCAAGGCTATTGATCCATCATCGTGGATGAGAAACGTCCATCTCTAGCAGTGGACGACGCGGTCTTGGTAGGCGCTCCGGCATGGTGGAGGACGGTGGCGATGGATGTGGTGGAGGACAGCGGCGATGGATGGGGTGGCGGACGAAGGCTGGTGTGGGGATGCGGTGTTCTAGCGCGGACGGTGTATGAATGGGAAAATGGAGGGAGAGGTACGGGGAACCATGTTTTTGGGACGCGCCTGTCTGAAATATGGGAAAATTACAACTTATCCCTCGTTTAAAATTTGGACGTCTTGTCGGTTGGGGATAGGACGGTGATCTCGCATCTCGCCAATATTTTCCCAGAGCGATTTTGGGCGAGGAGAGGGTGGTTGGCGCCCATGGTTGGCGCCCATGGTGTATGAACGTGGCTGACAGGTAGGACGGTTGTGTCACGTCTGAGTGAAGTTACAAACCTGCCCCTATTGAAAATATATGCCTACATCGATTTCGGCCGAGTCGAGTTTATTTTGCCACCCACCGTGTATGAATGGGTAACTGAGGGAGAAACAGAGGTCTTTCGGACGAGCTTGAATCAAATGAGTTTTGCCGCCCATGTTTGACGTCCACCGTGTCGGAATGGGCTCAGAGGCGGTCGTGTCATGTCTAATTGAAGTTACTAACCTACCCCTATTTAGAGCAGTGGAAATCGGGCCGATGGATTGTCTGTGTAATGGGTAGACAGTAATTTCCATCTCCCAAACACTTGGCTTCGGGCAGCCGACGTGGGAGTGGACATTTGGCTGCTTCTTTCGAATTTTGGGACAATAAGCATCCACGTTTACCCTGGCAACTAAATTCGAATCCATTTTGTATTCCTATATGAATCTTTATAAATCATTCTATGTGTTTTTATATATCTTCAAAAGGACGACAAAGATGTATTCCACTGTCATATATGAATATGGTTTACAAATGCCGGTACTCAAATTCAGAAACTAGAATCCAGTTTAAGGTGAATTCGAATATTTGGAACACTTCATGTCCAACTCAAATGCCACACACATCATAATGTGTACTCCCATTTAGATATGTACACAAGTGATGTATCAAGATTCAAATACCGAGTCAATCAACCAAGAATGTACAGAACTAACAGACATATAAACACTTATAGAGTATATGGATCAATAATATCAACTAACATACATAAGCCAGGCCGCTGTACTTTTTTGGCTACAACAACATCCTTTTTTAGCCAACATCTTGGCCCTTTCTGATGCGTTCCACTTATGGTCCATCTATACTACTACTATTGTTGAATGCACATTCAGCCCGATTGGCATATTTGTAGGTCTGGCACAGCAATCCAAATGAAATGTCTTCGAGTCTTATCAATTAATACTGACTTGTGCTCAAATAAAATTACAAACCAAAAAAACAATTATTACATGATCTCTAAAACAAATGGTTTGATTGATTACATGAACAGACAACACAAAGGTTATTCAACTATGGAAAGAACATTTCACCTATGATTTACCAAGTAGGAATTTAATTTCCTTTTTTCCTTCAGGACCTTAACAATCTGGTCAGTCTCAGCTTGCTTTGTTTTCAAATCCACCAAATATTTAATGGTTGTCTTGAGTACTGCTTGTGATTGTGCTGTTTGCTTCCTCAACATGTCAACTTCATCTCTAAGTGCAGAAGCAGAATCTCTTTCTACCACTAGTTTAGCCTCTAGAGCATCAGCAGTTGGAAATTCATAATGCACGATTGGGCCGGTGCCACTGTTGTGGGATGATGCAACGTCCATGGGGACCTCGCTCTTTGATCTTGGGCTAACCTGTTTTGCTATTAAAGTTCCGATTGGATTCAGAAAAGTTGAAGTTAGCAAAACATCTCAATTGGAAGTTATAACAACAAACTAGTTAAACAAACAAGGAATTAAAGAGTTTCAATTGGATGCTGAAAAGTAGTTATTAACATCATTGTAACCCGCTGTTGCAGCAGCAAAGCAGTTAAACAAACAAGTAGATATTTAAGTTAAGGCAAACAGGTAATTCTTAACAATAAGTATCAAACACATAGATAGGCGCAGTCTACAATATGATTAACAGGTTGTGCCATTATGTAATCGGTAGCAAACTAAATTAAGCCAAGCAACGCAATTGAACAATTTTGCAATAAGTGGCCAACTAAAATTCCGAGAAGCAGGTAACTGAACTTACGCTAGTTCTTTGTACAGGCACACTACAACTTCTTTTTCGCTTACAAGGTTGTACGAAGGAGTCCATGGCATCAATTGCTTGGATACGCAGTCCCAATACTTCTTTCTTCCCACACTGCATGGGTAAGTCGAATGGTTAATCTGGTAAGATGGTGCATCCTTGATATGTTATATGAGGACGTGTAGTCAGACTAGTTGTAGCCAAACACATCACACTAGCTTTTACTGTATATATTTCATGCGATTACTTTTGGCATATCGAGATCTAAGCAATCTACAATAGGATGAAAAGACTGGCATCCTTCACATTATTGGCGAACTCAGTTCATAGAAACAAGCAATTCAACCATTCTGTGGGTAAATCAAAAGCGCCACTGGAATATTTTTCACTATCCAATCATACATGCAAAAAGGGGTGACGCCACCATAGGGGCTGGTATGGGCGGCCGCCTCAGGTGGCTGTAAAGTGTGCACCTAGTTTGAGTCGTCCAGGTTGGCCCACGCTAGTTTTGTTCGTCCCAACGCACAAGCAGGCAATGTAAAAAATGAAGAAAAATGTTTCAATTTGGATGGGCCAATAACATAAGTGAAAGGCAGGCCCTATAGCAGGCTCGCGGCCCAAACGAGCGCCTCCCATATTGATCGACAACAGGAAAAATCCCAATTCATTCGCTCCAGCCTCTAGTCTGGTTCGCTCCTAACCTAGCCGCCGTTGGACAGACCGACACAGCACTTCCTTGCACCCTCGTTGGAGGGCGGTCACCGGGCTTCAAGCAAACGGAAGGACAAGAAGATGAAGATCCAACCCTGGGTGTAGCCTGTGTGGGAGGCAACGGCGGCAGCACGGGCATGGCATCGAGCTTGCGCAAACGGACAATCGCAGCTTGCAAGAGTAGCATGCGCAACGAGCAGGTACATCACATCCCTAATTATATCTAATTCAACTCTTCAATTTCTGGCCAATAGTAAAACCTGACGGTGTTGTAAAACTGCTTGCATGTAGGGAATCTATGAGAAAATGAAACCAATTTCTACTTATTTAATAACTCCCCCAATCAATACTGAACCGACTGAATCTGATGTATCTAATCAAGTTTCCAGTGCAAACATACAAGCTCATGTTATTCTTGAGCCTGAAGTGTCTAATGAACAAACTGCTAATGAAGGATTTGATGCAAACATTTTACATGCTCCTGGTGATGAACATATAGTGTCTAATGAGGGATCTAATGCAAGCATTTTGCAAGCTCATTGAAGGATTTAGTGTCCAATGATGATCTACTATGTTGAGAGAGACAGAGATTTGCAGGCATTGATGACAAGCAAATTATAATGCATTTTCATAGCTTGAGGAAACGTCGAGGCCATCTACCAGAAAGTCCCCGTATCATGACAACATAGCATAAATACTTTTCTAATCTGTTGTTTGAAACTACTGGCATACTTGTGCAGGATAGATATATTGATATGCAGTTTGCGCACTGGTTGTACGTGCAATTACACTTCGATATTTTCAGCCAGAGAACGAATAATTCAAGCAGGTACAGACCATGTTTGTAGTCCTTGTACACCATGTTGCATTTTGTGTTTTTTGGTGCTTGCATCATTTAGTGTTTGGTTTTCAAAGTGCATGTAGCTTCACATTTCTCAAGTTATGTTGATTTCCGGAGTGCAAGTGCCTTCGTATTTTTTAAGTTAAATGTTCGCCCCTGGTAACTTGAATTCGTGGATCAGCCACTGCACACAAATCATACACGAATGCCAGTACGAATTAAATGAAATGCAGGGACTTACGCTAGCTCATTGTACAGGCTCACTGCAGCTCTGCTTGCACTTGGGATGTTCCATGTACAAGTCCATGTTACCACTTGCTTGGATGTGCAGGCCTTGTGCTCCTTGCATCCACCTCTGCATTTTTGATACGACGAATGGTTGATCAAATAAGAGGAATCGACCTTGATGTTGTACCGAAGGACAGATACTTACAAGGTTATACGGGTGTGCAGGATGTGTACCAGATCCCCTAGCGCCGTCATGCTTCGCTAAAAAATGGATTTGCTTGTTTCAGATGATATCTCCAGAAGAAATAAGAGTTAAAGTCAGAGTTGCATAGGCGTGTAGCTAAGAGAGCAGTGAAAGGATATCCAAACATCGTCGGAACAGTGCACAAGGGAGTGATGTGTGGATACCTAGTTCGGGCCGGCGTTTGGGCATGCTCGCCTAGCTAGAGTGCAGGTCACTTCAGAGTCGTTGAGGGTGATCCGCTGGCGTTGGCTGGCTGCACACGGATGCAGATCTTGAGTGGCAGCAGAACACTATGATGCGGTGGACGAGACCGTTGGTGAAGCCCCAATGGCCTCGGGGGGCGGAGGTGCGACGATGTGCTCGGTGAAGTAGCCCCAGTGAGCTGGGAGACGGCGTCGGTGAAGCGCACCTGATGCGGTGGAACTCGGTGTCTGTGAGGCACGTCGGTTGCGGCGCCCAATGTTGTCGGTGGACCACCCGGTGCGGTGGACGAGGGCGTAGATGAGGTAGCTCCGGTGCGGTGGTGAAGCGCGACCGTCGTCTTCGTCGTCGTCGTCCGGCACAGAGGTGGGGAACGGTGGGGAAAGAGACGAGACGAGGGGCGATTCGAGGGTTGGCGGCGAATTAGGGATTTGAGCAATCTGGGCGCGGAAGGGGACGATGAAGAAGAGAGATTTTGCAGGGCTGGAATTGGGGCCGCCAGATATTTCAATCCAACACGTGGAAGCGCAGACTTATATTGTCGTGGGGGTGGGTGGCTGGGTGCTACGCATCCGTCCGACACACATGACCACCCCGACAGGACTATGCTTCGGTGCCTTAAGGCACCTGCCTTTGTGTCCACGACATGTGGGCCCAAAAGGTGGCTGGCCCACATGTGAGTGACCCAAAGGCATTTTCCTTTAAGGCACCGAAGCAGCGTCCATCCCGACATGACCCTGGTCTGCCTGGTGCGCCTACATTTGAGAATGCAAATGAATCTTCTTTCATTTGCAAACGAATCTGTATGTATTACCATGCTCGTGTTTTCCTTGCAATAATTAGTCATTCGAAACGAGATACTCCATCCGTTCACTTTTGTAAGTCGTTTCAGACAACTTAAAATGAACTGTTTTGCACATTGTCTGAAATGTCTTCAAGGTTTTATAAAAGTGAACAGAGGGAGTACTATAAATTAATTAATGAGAAGTTATTTGAAAAAAAATGAAACGGTACCCACGCTAATGTGGATTAGAGTGTGTGTCACATAATTAGTTATTTGAATTAGAGTGTGTGTCACGTAGCGATCTCCAATTCTAACGTGGATTTCGCATTTCACTATATCCATGCTACTTTTTTAATACAAGTTCATATGTATATGATGAACACCATGGTAGTGAGAAAACTTTTGGATGGGTTCAAACATATGACCTACAAAATAGCACAACAAACTGAGTCAATGTCAACTTTTCGAAACTTAGTATGGCACGAATTCGAAATGATTACCCGTATGCCTGGTCCTCGGTTCAAATCTTACAATCGGTTTCCAACACACGTTCATTATATCTCTCCATGCTTCGATCTCTAAGTCTCTCAACTACACAACCCCCTTTTCCACTCTGTTACCAAATGTACTTACCTCACACACCCGCCATTGCACCCCATGCCGAGCTCTCTCTCTCCCCCCCTCTCCCTCTCACTCTCTCGCGCTAAATACATGCATTGCCTATCTAGCCCCCAACCTCTCGTGCGCACGCATGCACGTTGTATATCTAGGTTACTCCCTCGAGACTGTCTCACTCTTTCTTCCACACGGCGGGCCACACTCGCTCAATCTCGCTCTCTTTATCCGAGTCTCGTTTAACCTCGTTTTCTTTCACACACAAATGATATATCTTCCTGTTCGGGCCTCGATCGACACACTCTATACTCTCTCACACAGATTGTCTATCTAGGTCAGTCCATCCAAGCCGCCGCCACTCTTTTGACCTCATGGTGGGCCACGCTCACTCAATCTCTCTCTCTCTCTCTCTATCTTCGTATGCCTCGATTGACCTCGCTCTTTCTCGGACAAAAATGATATATCACCATGTTTGAGCCCAATTCGACCTATTCACATTGTACACTCTCTCACACACATCGTCTATCTAGGTCACTCTCTCCAACCCGTCTCACTCTTTCGATCGCACGGCGACCCTATGTGATCGGTTGACCCTGCTTCCTCCCACGCACAAAATATATCTACACGTCTGTGACTGGATCATCTCTCAAGCTCTATCTTACATCCCTCACCCTTGCCAAAAACCTCAATCGGACAATATCTCTCCAGAGCATATATATTTGTTCAATGAATGTCGGACCACACTCACTTTGTTTCTCTATCTATATGTCTCTCGATTGACCTTGCTTTCTCACACCGTATCTTCCACGCGTTGAAGCTACTACCTCTCCATCCCTCGCAAAGCCGGAGCTATTTACATTGCGAGGGGCACTCCAACCTTGGATTAATTTGTGTAGGCATTTGTTCCGGTCGGTTTAGATTATATTTTCGTAGCATTCGGCCCACAACTACTCCAAACATCGTTGCAACCCACGCAACTCCCCTAGTTGATTTCCCTCTGGCTCGGTCATCGCTCTCTCGCACGTCCTTTCTCGCCTTCAACGTCGCACCATGGTATTATTGAAAAAACTATGTTGTTCTCTTTAATTATTATAAATAAGCTACAAAACTACACACTGATAGTCCACTAGGAATGGAACAAATTTCGACCCACAAATTAAAGTGCTACAAACTACACACCGAGGGCCCCACGTGTCATGAAACAAATTTGGACCCATATACAAATTAAAAAATAAAGGACGAGGATCGAACATGCGACCGGGCCTTCAAGTCGCACGTCAATAGGCAACATACGTAAAATAGCAATGTTTGTTGTACCCCCTTTGTTCACATAATGTTTTTATATTACCACAGCCTAATTAAATGGATAACATGTAATATTATTTTTAATACTATTCGCCTTCACTCACTGGTGGGTTCCATGTGTGCTCTCTCTCTCTCTCCTCCCCTTCTGCGTTTAGGCGCACGGGCAAACAGGAAGAATTCGTGGGCGATGTTGCCGTTGACCATATCTGGATGCGTTCACAAGTCACGGCACCAGTTTCACGTACTAGCAGCACTAGTCAGTGCGTACGTGCAATGCACGTTAATTTCGAAGTATATTAAGTGCATGCGGATATTAACTATTAGGATATTATTTGCGTGTTGTCATGTGATTAGCACTATTTTTGGCATGAAATTAACTGCACGCTAAATGTGTTGAGCGCTCGACATTGAAGCAGTCTAGGTCGTTGGATGACAAAGAATACATGTGGCTTGATGACATTTTATATTTAATTTGATACGGCTCTAGCAGAACATTCAATCGATCAAACCATACATTTCGTTCAGTCTGACTCCGACTTTAAATTATACGACGATCGATATAAAATAAACGGAAATGATAAACGTTCGGATTTTAAGCATGGCAATACGAACGTTTTTCATGGCAAATTTAGATTACGCGGCGGCGGCAGGGGAGTCTCGCGGTGGGAAGCGGCTCCTCTATCGTGCTTTGTGTGTCGTCGGGCCACTGACCGACGGCGACGGCGGCGTCTTGCGCCGTTGTTGGCGTACTCCTGGACATTGGCCTAGCTTCAAGAAAGGCCAAAATGTTCTGGACTTCGGAGCGAGTCAACTGGCGGGAGGAGGCAACTGGCGTTGGTGCAAGGAAGCGGTCGACGGTGGCCATCCATGCCGCTGAGGAGGGCACTGACAACCGTGCGGGGACAGGCGCTGTCAACGGCGCGGCGGAGACATTCGTGTGCACGGGCACTGGCACGGGCGCACACGTCAGTGCACGCGCAGGCGCATGCACTGGCAGGTGCACGAGGATGGGCGCTGGCGTAGTCGGGGCGACTTGAGCCGGAACGGGAGCGAGGACAGGCGCGGCGTCTTCCCGCAAGGCCAGTTCAAGCTCGTCCCAAAGCGCCTTATGTTCTTGAGACTCTGGCTGGGTGTCTTCCTCAGGAAACTGGAACACTAAGGGCAGACCATCGTGATGCGGCATGGCGTACGTTTAGGTCAGGCTAGTTGGAGGTAGACGACAGGAGAATCGAAGAGGAAGGGAGAGGATTGTAGCGATACCGGGTAGTGCGGGGTTGATTTTAAACTACGGCGTCGGCGACATTAAAAGTGGGAGAGTTGGGACGACGGTGGGCGGCAGAGCCTGGTCAAAGGGCTCGCCTTCCGGTGGGCCTGTATAGTGGTCTGCTCGCACGCCTCCCTGACAGCCGGCGCAGCGGTCTGCTCGCACGCCTCCTGTCGACTCACATGCTTGCTCGGACGGCACCTGCCGATGAGAAGCTGGGACGCGTGGCGGCACGTAAACGCCCACGGTTTCAATAGTGAAAGTGTTCGCCTTAACATGACAGGTCTTTCTTTGTTCCAAAATACCTTGGCTCTTCATTTGTGCAACTTGTCATAAGCAGCTTGTCTCAAATTGAAGAAAAAACTTGTAACGCCCTCGATGCGGCTATAGCTCCCACGTGTCGAGGCACGACTTAGAGGCATAACCGCATTGAAAGCAATGTCGCAAGTCGGGCAATCATTACAACATCCCATGTAATATATAATAAAAGGGGGAGATAACATAGTTGGCTTACACTCGCCACGTCACATCAGAGTACATAAATAACATCCATCAAACAAACACTCATGGCCCGACTACGGCGCCAAAATAGAAAAGAACCCAACATGCGACAAGGTCCTGAATCGATAACCCCAACTAGGCACCACTACTGATCATCCGGAAAAGATACGTAGTATCGCTGAGAGTCCTCGTCGAACTCCCACTTGAGCTCGTAATCGTCAACTGGAGCAGAAACACCTGGACCTGCATCTGGAGTTGTAGTAACTGTGAGCCACAGGGACTCAGCAATCTCACACCCACGCGATCAAGACTATTTAAGCTTATAGGACAGGTACGGCAATATAAGTGGAGCTGCAGCAAGCGACTAGCATATATGGTGGCTAACTTATACGCAAATGAGAGCGAGAAGAGAAGGCGAAGCACGAGCGAGAAGCTAAAGGAACATCCTGTGCAAGCATAACTCCAACACCGTGTCCACTTCCCGGACTCCGCCGAGAAGGGGCCATCACGGTAACACACACGGTTGATTCATTTTAATTAAGTTTAGTTCAAGTCATCTACAACCGGACATTAACAAATTCCCATCCGCCCATAACCGCGGGCACGGCTTTCGAAAGATCAATCCCTGCAGGGGGGTCCCAACTTAGCCCATAACAAGCTCTCACGGTCAACGAAGGAATAGACCTCCACCCAAGACACACCGATCAGACTCGGTATCTCGGTACAACAAGATGATTCGACAGGTTAAAACAAGTCCAGCAACACCGCCCGAATGTGCCGACCAATCCCGATAGGAGCTGCACATATCTCTTTCTCAGGGCATGCTCGGATAGGTCAAGCTACGAGTAAAACCACACCTCAAGTTTCCCCGAGGTGGCCCCGCAGGCTGCCTGGTTCGGACCAACACTCAGAGGAGCACTGGCCCGGGGGGGTTAAAATAAGATGACCCTCGGGCTCCGGAAACCCAAGGGAAAAAGAGGCTAGGTGACAAATGGTAAAAACAATGTTGGGCATTGCTGGAAAAGCTTTAATCAAGGCGAACTATCAAGGGGTTCCCATTATAGCCCAACCGCGTAAGGGACGCACAATCCGGGAACATAACACCGATATGACGGAAACTAGGGCGGCAAGAGTGGAACAAAACACTAGGCGAGAGGCCGAGCCTTCCACCCTTTACCAAGTATATAGATGCATTAAGATAACATAGCAATATAATGATATCCCATCAAGTAAATAAATGTTCCAACAAGGAACGGCTCCAATCTTCACCTGCAGCTAACAACGCTATAAGAAGGGCTGAGCAAAGCGGTAACATAGCCAATCAACGGTTTGCTAGGACAATGGTGGGTTAGAGGTTCAATCATGCAATTGGGAGGCTGACAAGCAAATGGTAGGCATCGAAGCAGTGGCAAAGCAAAAGAGCGAGCAAACTAGCATAGCAAAGATAGTAGTGATTTCGAGGGTATGATCATCTTGCCTGCACAGTTGTCAGAGTTGACTGGATCCTCACAAGCGAACTCAACGGGCTCCTCGGTAGCGAACTCGTCTCCCGGCTCTACCCAAAGACAAACAAGCAACAAGGATACAATCAACCACGTGCAAGACCAAGCAATATGATGAAATGACGATATGCTATGCGGGATGCGATGCGGGATGCAAAATGCAAGATATGACAGGAAATGCATGAACCTGGCATCAACTTGGAAAACCAAGTGTGCCACTGGATAGAGGGGATGAAATCGCTTGAAAACGATATAAAGATCATAGGAATCGGAGCTACGGTTTAGAAATGGCAAGCGTTTTAAGATATGACACCGGTATGCGATTTGCAGCAAGTAGGCATCTAAATGCAACGAAATGAACATGCTACAGCCACCAAACATGAAAACAAAATACATGGCAGTGATGTACACAATATGGTTGACAAAACACTAGCACTGAGCCATAGGCAAATTCATCCATTAAGAGGTTCAAACAAGCATGGCTAAAACGCAAATGCAAAACAGATTCCAGACTTAGTGAAATTAACACTAGTCTGAAATTTCAGATCACGATGCTCTCTTCGGAGCAGCAAAACAACATGATAGAAAACCTGAACATGACAAGTAAGAACATGGAATGGAGCTACTCAACAAGCTTAACAAAACACCCAAAGTGACCTGGGGCCAAAAGGGTTCACAAAATACTCTACCGAGCTCACGAACATAGCTCGAACACAATCAGTTTTCAGACTTAGTGAAAACTGAGACACGCTGAAATATAACTCACGAAGGCATGTAAACGAGCTCGATGCACTCACTACGGTGCAAGTCATGGCAAGGAAAGCATATAACCAGCAAGAAGGCACAATGTGCTAGCTAGACATGGCAAGAACAAAGGCATAGCATGCATGGAACACTAACGGTAGCATCGGCAAAATCGCAAACAAGTTGACGATCTGCCCAGATTAACTACGAAGCAAAAGTTGAGCTCGATTGAGTCAACCTAAAGCACTCCACATATGCCAACAAAGACATGGATGGATAGAGCATAACTTAAATATCAAAACTCCCTTAATGATCATCCTTAAAAGAGGCACGGATCACTAGGAAACAAGCTGGACATATAGCATCATGAACTAAAATATCCCAGACTTAGTGAAAATCACTAAGTCCCTGAAATCTGCAATCTCAGGTACCTCTCTTCGCAAGCTTGCACAAGACAACACACACATCCTAAAAATGCATGGGTGGCACCTCTGGAAAGAAGACAAAATGCTTCACAATTCATCCCAAAGGGGCACAGGCATATCATGCACGAATTAAACATGGCAAAAATGACAAAAGTGCATGATGAACTAACGGATCTGCGATTTAACTCACGAAGCCTCCTTCTAACAGCATTTTGTGCATCAAGATGACCTCAAATGCAAATGATGTAATGGGATGAAATGATGTACATGTCGAGGCGAAGATTTTGACATATCATACGCCCAAAACGGAGCTACGGTTGCGGAGATACAAGCAGTCAAAGATAGCACGAAAAATTAGGGTTAGGAGATAAAAGTCAACCGGGGGGATCCCCAGATCCAGATCCAGACCGGGTTCGGCGGCACTGTAGCTGGGCGCGCGCGACAAGGTTCGTCGGCGCCGGATCCGAGGCCGCCGGCGTAGGGGGAGGCGGTGGCCGGCGTCGAGGGGCGGCGAGGTGGCCGGCGGGGCCGGCCGCGGGCGAGGGCGCGGCCACGGAGGCGCGGGCGCGCGGCGGCCGGTGCGGTGGCGGCGACGGCGCCGGTCCGGGGAGGCGAGCGGCGGCGGGGAGGCGGTCCGCGGCGGCGCCGGTCACCGGCGTCGGGGAAGGAGGCGGCGCAGGCGTCGGGGTCGGGCGCGGGGAGCGGCGGCGCGGAGACGGGCCGCGGGGGCCGGCCTCGGGCTCCCGGGCCTCGGCGGCGGCGATGTGGGCCTCGCCCACGTGGCGGCGCGGGACTCGCTGCGGCGGCGGGGCGGACGTTGTCCGGTCGGATCCGGACACGTCCGTCGGTGGCGGGGTTGATCTGTTTTTTTTAAGACTAGGGTTTCGGACGGGGAAGAAGAGATCCGAATGGAGGGGGTATAAATAGGCATAAGTGGAGCTAGGAGAGTCCAAATGAGGTGCGGTTTTCGCCCACACTATCGTGATCGAACGCTCTAGGACATGGAGCAGAGTTTGGTGGGTTTTGGGCCAAATTTGGGGGGGTGTTGGGCTGCAACACACACGAGGCCTTCTCGGTCCCTCGCTTACCCGTTGGAGTATCAAACGAAGTCCAAATGATACGAAACTTGACAGGCGGTCTACCGGTAGTAAACCAAGGCCGCTTGACAAGTATCGGCCCAATCCGGAAATGTTTAATCCCCACACAAGAAAGAAAGGTAGAAATGACCACCGGAGGAGAACGGAACGCCGGATTGCAAAACGGACAACGGGGAAAATGCTCGAATGCATGAGATGAACATGTATGCAAATGCAATGCACGAGATGACATGGTATGAGATGCATGAAAACGAAAACAACACATGGAGACAAGGACCCGAACCCGAGAAATAAATATAACTTGACACCGGAAACGGCAAGAGTTGGAGTACAAATGGGGAAAGTTACATCTGGGGCGTTACAACACTCCACCACTACGAAAAGATCTCGTCCCGAGATCTAGGACTGAAAGAACTCCGGGTACTCAAAACGGAGGTGATCCTCGCGTTCCCAGGTAGCTTCACGGTCGGAATGGTGAGACCACTTAACTTTGAGGAATTTGATTGACTTGTTGCGAGTCTTGCGTTCAGTCTCTTGAAGGATAGCAACTGGGTGCTCACGATAGGAGAGATCTTCTTGGAGCTCAATGTCCTCGAAGTTGACGGTGCGGTCAGGAGTCTTGAAGCACTTTCGAAGCTGAGAGACATGGAACACATCATGAACATTTGCAAAGTTTGAAGGAAGCTCGAGTTGATAGGCGAGGTCGCCTCTCTTGCTGACAATTTTGAAAGGTCCCACGTATCTAGGGGCAAGCTTCCCTTTGATACCGAAGCGACGAGTACCTTTCATAGGAGAGACGCGGAGGTAAACATGATCTCCGATCTCGAAAACCAGATCACGGTGCTTACTATCATAGTAGCACTTCTGGCGGGATTGAGCTGCTTTGAGGTTATCACGAATGACTTTGCACATTTCTTCTGCCTCTGTGATTAGGTCATTGCCCAGCAGCTGACGTTCACCGGTTTCAGACCAGTTGAGAGGGGTACGGCACTTCCTGCCATATAGAATTTCAAAGGGGGCCTTGCCCGAACTTGCTTGAAAGCTGTTGTTGTATGAGAATTCAGCATAAGGAAGACAATCCTCCCACTTCATGCCGAAAGAAATCACACAAGCCCTGAGCATGTCTTCGAGAATCTGATTGACACGCTCGACTTGACCGCTTGTTTGAGGATGGAAAGCTGTGCTGAAGCGGATGTTGGTGCCCATGGCCTTCTGAAAAGAATCCCAAAACTTGGAGGTAAAGATGCTGCCACGGTCTGAAGATATCACTTGAGGAATACCGTGCAGAGAGACAATGCGAGAGGTATAGAGTTCCGCCAATTGAGCTGCAGTGATCGACTCTTTGATAGGCAGAAAGTGAGCCACTTTGGTGAGCTTGTCGATGACGACGAATATAGCATCATTGCCACGCTTGGACTTTGGAAACCCAGTCACGAAGTCCATTTCAATGTGGTCAAACTTCCATTCTGGAATGGCAAGAGGTTGGAGGAGACCTGCTGGCCTTTGGTGTTCTGCCTTCACTCTTCTGCAGACATCACACTCGTTCACGAATTGAGCGATCTCGCGCTTCATTCGAGTCCACCAATAAGTTTGCTTGAGGTCCTGATACATCTTCGTACTACCAGGGTGGATGGAGAGGAGAGAGTTGTGAGCCTCGTTCATGATCACCTTACGAAGTTCACCTTTGGGCACAACAATTCGATCCTCGAAGAAGAGAGTGTCCTTGTCATCAAGTCGGTAGCACTTGTACTTGGACTGACTCTTTGCAATACCAATCTTCACCTTCTTCACCATAGCATCAAGAAGTTGGGCTTGGCGAATCTGGTCTTCCAAGGTAGGAGAAACTTGAAGGTTGGCGAGGAAACCTTGAGGAACAACTTGCAGATTAAGCTTGCGGAAAGCTTCACAAAGCTCGGGTTGATAAGGCTTGAGAATCAGACTGTTGCAATATGCTTTTCTGCTCAAAGCGTCAGCAATCACATTAGCCTTGCCTGGAGTATACTCGATACTCGGATTGTACTCTTGAATCATTTCGACCCATCGAGTCTGCCTGAGGTTGAGATTAGGCTGAGTGAAGATGTACTTGAGACTCTTGTGATCAGTGAAAATGTCCACTTTCCTTCCCAATAGAAGATGTCTCCAAGTCAACAAAGCATGCACAACTGCCGCCAACTCCAGATCATGAGTGGGGTAGTTCTTCTCATTAGGTTTCAACTGGCGAGAGGTATAAGCAACAACTTTCTTCTCTTGCATCAGTACAGCACCGAGACCTTGGAGAGAGGCATCACAAAAGACCTCGTACGGCTTGGTTTCATCAGGCGGAGTCAGAACTGGAGCAGTGATCAATTTCTCTTTCAAAGAGTTGAAAGCAATATCACACTCCGGAGACCAAACGTACTTGACGTGCTTCTGAAGAAGATTTGAGAGAGGCTTGGCGATCTTAGAAAAGTTTTCAACGAATCTCCTGCAATAGCTTGCGAGACCGAGGAAACTGCGGAGTTGCTTCACGTTCTGAGGAGGTTCCCAATTCACAATTGCAGACACCTTCTCAGGATTCACGGAAATGCCCTTGGCAGAGATGATATGACCAAGATAAAGAACCTCATCGAGCCAAAATTCACACTTGGAGAACTTGGCGTAGAACTGATGTTCTCTGAGCTTGTCAAGAACCAAACGCAAGTGCTTGGCATGATCTTTCTTGTTCTTCGAGAAAACCAGAATGTCGTCGAGATAGACCAGAACGAATTCATTGGTGTAGGGGTTGAAGATGAAGTTCATCATGCGAGAGAACGTCGGAGGAGCGTTGGCGAGGCCAAAAGACATGACGGTGTATTCATATGAACCAAAACTTGTTCTGAACGCCGTCTTGGGAATATCTTGCTCACGAATACGAATCTGATGATAACCCATACGGAGATCAAGCTTGGAGAATACTTGAGCACCCTTGAGTTGTTCGAACAGCTCATTGATGTTGGGAAGTGGGTATTTGTTCTTGATGGTCTTCTTGTTTACTGGACGGTAATCAACACAAAGTCGACTCGATCCATCCTTCTTCTTCACAAAAAGAACACCACAACCCCACGGAGAAGTACTAGGCCGAATGAGACCCAATCTTTCTTGCTCATCGAGTTGTTTCTTCAACTCCTTCAACTCTTCGGGGCCGAGCTTGTAAGGATGTTTGCACACAGGTTCCGTACCGGGCTCAAGTTCAATAACAAATTCAACTGGCCAGTGCGGAGGCATTCCTGGGAGCTCTTCTGGAAAAACGTCTTGATACTCACAAACAACCGGAATCTGCGAAATAGCATCCAATTCACCCTTCTCATTGAGAGAAAACAACCGGATGGAATTATCCCGAGCGGCAAAGATAATGACATCCTCAGATGAATGAGTCAGTTGAATCTGCCTGGCTGCACAATCAAGCTGAGCTTTATGCTTCGAGAGCCAGTCCATCCCGAGAATAAGATCGATATCTGAGTTACCAAGAACCATAGGAGAAGCAAGAAACTTGAAATCGCCCATCGTGATAGCGACATCTGGCACCTCCAGACTTGCGCTCAAACGTTTGCCAGGAGAAATGATATCCATATGTTTACCCAAATGAGAAGAAACGAACTCATGCTTGGTAAAAAATGGCTTTGACATGAAACAATGCGATGCACCCGTGTCAAAAAGAACTTTTGCAGGAATATCATTAATAGGAAGGTTACCCATAATGACATCTGAAGAATCCTCAGCCTGAGCTGCATTCAGCATATTGACCTTGGCGTGCTTGGGATTGTGCTTGACCACAGCTGTACTTGCCGATCTGACAGGAGGAGGAGGAGGAAGATGCCTCTGGTTGGTACACTTGTTGGCATAGTGACCCTTCTGTTGGCACTTGTTGCACGTGACCTCTGAAAGCGGACGGTGATACGGAGCACTCGATCTTGGCGCTTGAGACGAAGACTTGTTCTGAAAGCCTGGGTTGGGTGGGTGGGAGAAACCACTGCCACCTTTGCTCTTCTGCTGATACAGCTGACGGAACGGAGGAGGAGGAAGCCAATACTTCTGCTGCTTGACCACTTGAGTAGAGGAAGAAGGAGTAACATCTCTGGCACGCTTCCTGGAAGCATCACATCTCATCTGAGCAGCCTCTTGCTTCAGTGCCATGTTGTAGAACTCAACGTATCTCAACGGCTCAAAGAGGACAAGAGCGAGCTGAATTTCCTCACGAAGACCACCCCTGAACTGATAGATCATGCTCTTCTCATCAGGAACATCCTGCTTGGCAAAACGGGCGAGCTTCTGGAACAACTTGTTGTAGTCATAGACAGACAAAGAGCCTTGCTTCAGATTGCGGAATTCCTGACGCTTACTCTCAACCACACTTTGAGGAATCTTGATGGAAATCGTCCCAAGTGATAACACGTCCACCTCTGGAATCCTTGTACTGCTGGAACCACTCTGCAGCCTGATCTTTGAGCTGGAAAGAAGCGAACTTGACGAAATCTTCAGGCCTGACGTTGCTACATTCAAAATGCTTGCCCAGATCCACTAGCCAATCGTCAGCATCGGTAGCCTCAACACAACCGCTGAACGTCTTTGGGCCATTAGCAAGGAACTGGTTCAGAGTAGCAAAGTGGTGCTGATTATGGCCTTGATTCCCTTGACTGCCTTGATTGCGCTCTTGGAGAATTTGCATGATCAACTGTGTATTTGCATTAGTAGCGGCCATCACAGCTTGCCATGCTTCCGGAGGAGGCGGAGGTGGAGGCGGATCAGGATTCGGAGTCGTGCACGTTGGAGGAGCCATCCTGAAGAGGTTGACCACCATTAGCACATAGATAGACAACAATATAGAAGCTGAATCCAACGGAATGAAAATTGCAACATATAGTCTTCACATCCGAACAAAATGAACGAATGCATTCCTCTTCAAATGGTCACATATCCATAAATTGAGAAGCCACGAAGAATTAAGGAAGAGAAATAATTCAACAAGGTACGGATCAAGAACGAATAATCGGTAAGAAATCCCAATCTCAAACCAATATCCGTGGAAGAAGAACTAGAGCTACTAGAATTCCCACCTATGAAATTCCCGAACCTTTCCGGTTATGCAATCAGGTGTTGGGGATACAGGGGAAGCACAATATCTCACCCAACTAGCAAATCCTACATCCAGCTGTATCCATCCTTCAACACATAACCAGGAAAACTTCGGAAACCATCTACCTCAACCTTCGAAAAGCATCCGTTATACAAGTTATGGCGATACTCCCGAACTCCCGCCCCAGTACTGGGTGGCGTCGAGGTTATCTCACCAACGAACTGCATAAAAGAGATTTCCGATGTCGCGCACATATCTCAAGTATACCAGAATTGCAACGATAAAATTGTGACGACAACACCTCGGAGCTCAACTCCCCGGGACACTGCCACAACCCCTAAAGACAGGAGGCACCAAGAACAATGTTCTCGTCACAAAACCATCGGAACAAAACCAAGATACTCGCGTGATCCTAAAAAAAAAATTTAGTGAAATTTGAGAAGAGAAGAGTCAAAACTCTACGCCAGGATGCCTTACCAGAGCGATGAGGAGACTGGGAAGTAAAAAGAATTCCTAAGCTCTCCGATATATAATTCCTAAAGACTCAAAACATTTTTCTAGACACAACTCGACTGCTAAAAACGATCAAGCAATGGGGCTCCTAAGGTCGGGGAAGGCTCTGATTACCAACTTGTAACGCCCTCGATGCGGCTATAGCTCCCACGTGTCGAGGCACGACTTAGAGGCATAACCGCATTGAAAGCAATGTCGCAAGTCGGGCAATCATTACAACATCCCATGTAATATATAATAAAAGGGGGAGATAACATAGTTGGCTTACAGTCGCCACGTCACATCAGAGTACATAAATAACATCCATCAAACAAACACTCATGGCCCGACTACGGCGCCAAAATAGAAAAGAACCCAACATGCGACAAGGTCCTGAATCGATAACCCCAACTAGGACCACTACTGATCATCCGGAAAAGATACGTAGTATCGCTGAGAGTCCTCGTCGAACTCCCACTTGAGCTCGTAATCGTCAACTGGAGCAGAAACACCTAGACCTGCATCTGGAGTTGTAGTAACTGTGAGCCACAGGGACTCAACAATCTCACACCCACGCGATCAAGACTATTTAAGCTTATAGGACAGGTACGGCAATATAAGTGGAGCTGCAGCAAGCGACTAGCATATATGGTGGCTAACTTATACGCAAATGAGAGCGAGAAGAGAAGGCGAAGCACGAGCGAGAAGCTAAAGGAACATCCTGCGCAAGCATAACTCCAACACCGTGTCCACTTCCCGGACTCCGCCGAGAAGGGGCCATCACGGTAACACACACGATTGATTCATTTTAATTAAGTTTAGTTCAAGTCATCTACAACCGGACATTAACAAATTCCCATCCGCCCATAACCGCGGGCATGGCTTTCGAAAGATCAATCCCTGCAGGGGGGTCCTAACTTAGCCCATAACAAGCTCTCACGGTCAACGAAGGAATAGACCTCCACCCAAGACACACCGATCAGACTCGGTATCTCGGTACAACAAGATGATTCGACAGGTTAAAACAAGTCCAGCAACACCGCCCGAATGTGCCGACAAATCCCGATAGGAGCTGCACATATCTCTTTCTCAGGGCACGCTCGGATAGGTCAAGCTACGAGTAAAACCAAACCTCAAGTTTCCCCGAGGTGGCCCCGCAGGCTGCCTGGTTCGGACCAACACTCAGAGGAGCACTGGCCCGGGGGGGGTTAAAATAAGATGACCCTCGGGCTCCGGAAACCCAAGGGAAAAAGAGGCTAGGTGACAAATGGTAAAACCAATGTTGGGCATTGCTGGAAAAGCTTTAATCAAGGCGAACTATCAAGGGGTTCCCATTATAGCCCAACCGCGTAAGGGACGCACAATCCGGGAACATAACACCGATATGACGGAAACTAGGGCGGCAAGAGTGGAACAAAACACTAGGCGAGAGGCCGAGCCTTCCACCCTTTACCAAGTATATAGATGCATTAAGATAACATAGCAATATAATGATATCCCATCAAGTAAATAAATGTTCCAACAAGGAACGGCTCCAATCTTCACCTGCAGCTAACAACGCTATAAGAAGGGCTGAGCAAAGCGGTAACATAGCCAATCAACGGTTTGCTAGGACAATGGTGGGTTAGAGGTTCAATCATGCAATTGGGAGGCTGACAAGCAAATGGTAGGCATCGAAGCAGTGGCAAAGCAAAAGAGCGAGCAAACTAGCATAGCAAAGATAGTAGTGATTTCGAGGGTATGATCATCTTGCCTGCACAGTTGTCAGAGTTGACTGGATCCTCACAAGCGAACTCAACGGGCTCCTCGGTAGCGAACTCGTCTCCCGGCTCTACCCAAAGACAAACAAGCAACAAGGATACAATCAACCACGTGCAAGACCAAGCAATATGATGAAATGACGATATGCTATGCGGGATGTGATGCGGGATGCAAAATGCAAGATATGACAGGAAATGCATGAACCTGGCATCAACTTGGAAAACCAAGTGTGCCACTGGATAGAGGGGATGAAATCGCTTGAAAACGATATAAAGATCATAGGAATCGGAGCTACGGTTTAGAAATGGCAAGCGTTTTAAGATATGACACTGGTATGCGATTTGCAGCAAGTAGGCATCTAAATGCAATGAAATGAACATGCTACAGCCACCAAACATGAAAACAAAATAAATGGCAGTGATGTACACAAGATGGTTGACAAAACACTAGCACTGAGCCATAGGCAAATTCATCCATTAAGAGGTTCAAACAAGGATGGCTAAAACGCAAATGCAAAACAGATTCCAGACTTAGTGAAATTAACACTAGTCTGAAATTTCAGATCACGATGCTCTCTTCGGAGCAGCAAAACAACATGATAGAAAACCTGAACATGACAAGTAAGAACATGGCGTGGAGCTACTCAACAAGCTTAACAAAACACCCAAAGTGACCTGGGGCCAAAAGGGTTCACAAAATACTCTACCGAGCTCACGAACATAGCTCGAACACAATCAGTTTTCAGACTTAGTGAAAACTGAGACACGCTGAAATATAACTCACGAAGGCATGTAAACGAGCTCGATGCACTCACTACGGTGCAAGTCATGGCAAGGAAAGCATATAACCAGCAAGAAGGCACAATGTGCTAGCTACACATGGCAAGAACAAAGGCATAGCATGCATGGAACACTAACGGTAGCATCGGCAAAATCGCAAACAAGTTGACGATCTGCCCAGATTAACTACGAAGCAAAAGTTGAGCTCGATTGAGTCAACCTAAAGCACTCCACATATGCCAACAAAGACATGGATGGATAGAGCATAACTTAAATATCAAAACTCCCTTACTGATCATCCTTAAAAGAGGCACGGATCACTAGGAAACAAGCTGGACATATAGCATCATGAACTAAAATATCCCAGACTTAGTGAAAATCACTAAGTCCCTGAAATCTGCAATCTCAGGTACCTCTCTTCGCAAGCTTGCACAAGACAACACACACATCCTAAAAATGCATGGGTGGCACCTCTGGAAAGAAGACAAAATGCTTCACAATTCATCCCAAAGGGGCACAGGCATATCATGCACGAATTAAACATGGCAAAAATGACAAAAGTGCATGATGAACTAACGGATCTGCGATTTAACTCACGAAGCCTCCTTCTAACAGCATTTTGTGCATCAAG
>NC_057794.1:352813930-352822162 GCF_018294505.1 Triticum aestivum
AGTACCTTTCATAGGAGAGACGCGGAGGTAAACATGATCTCCGATCTCGAAAACCAGATCACGGTGCTTACTATCATAGTAGCACTTCTGGCGGGATTGAGCTGCTTTGAGGTTATCACGAATGACTTTGCACATTTCTTCTGCCTCTGTGATTAGGTCATTGCCCAGCAGCTGACGTTCACCGGTTTCAGACCAGTTGAGAGGGGTACGGCACTTCCTGCCATATAGAATTTCAAAGGGGGCCTTGCCCGAACTTGCTTGAAAGCTGTTGTTGTATGAGAATTCAGCATAAGGAAGACAATCCTCCCACTTCATGCCGAAAGAAATCACACAAGCCCTGAGCATGTCTTCGAGAATCTGATTGACACGCTCGACTTGACCGCTTGTTTGAGGATGGAAAGCTGTGCTGAAGCGGATGTTGGTGCCCATGGCCTTCTGAAAAGAATCCCAAAACTTGGAGGTAAAGATGCTGCCACGGTCTGAAGATATCACTTGAGGAATACCGTGCAGAGAGACAATGTGAGAGGTATAGAGTTCCGCCAATTGAGCTGCAGTGATCGACTCTTTGATAGGCAGAAAGTGAGCCACTTTGGTGAGCTTGTCGATGACGACGAATATAGCATCATTGCCACGCTTGGACTTTGGAAACCCAGTCACGAAGTCCATTTCAATGTGGTCAAACTTCCATTCTGGAATGGCAAGAGGTCGGAGGAGACCTGCTGGCCTTTGGTGTTCTGCCTTCACTCTTCTGCAGACATCACACTCGTTCACGAATTGAGCGATCTCGCGCTTCATTCGAGTCCACCAATAAGTTTGCTTGAGATCCTGATACATCTTCGTACTACCAGGGTGGATGGAGAGAAGAGAGTTGTGAGCCTCGTTCATGATCACCTTACGAAGTTCACCTTTGGGCACAACAATTCGATCCTCGAAGAAGAGAGTGTCCTTATCATCAAGTCGGTAGCACTTGTACTTGGACTGACTCTTTGCAATACCAATCTTCACCTTCTTCACCATAGCATCAAGAAGTTGGGCTTGGCGAATCTGGTCTTCCAAGGTAGGAGAAACTTGAAGGTTGGCGAGGAAACCTTGAGGAACAACTTGCAGATTAAGCTTGCGGAAAGCTTCACAAAGCTCGGGTTGATAAGGCTTGAGAATCAGACTGTTGCAATATGCTTTTCTGCTCAAAGCGTCAGCAATCACATTAGCCTTGCCTGGAGTATACTCGATACTCGGATTGTACTCTTGAATCATTTCGACCCATCGAGTCTGCCTGAGGTTGAGATTAGGCTGAGTGAAGATGTACTTGAGACTCTTGTGATCAGTGAAAATGTCCACTTTCCTTCCCAATAGAAGATGTCTCCAAGTCAACAAAGCATGCACAACTGCCGCCAACTCTAGATCATGAGTGGGGTAGTTCTTCTCATTAGGTTTCAACTGGCGAGAGGTATAAGCAACAACTTTCTTCTCTTGCATCAGTACAGCACCGAGACCTTGGAGAGAGGCATCACAAAAGACCTCGTACGGCTTGGTTTCATCAGGCGGAGTCAGAACTGGAGCAGTGATCAATTTCTCTTTCAAAGAGTTGAAAGCAATATCATACTCCGGAGACCAAACGTACTTGACGTCCTTCTGAAGAAGATTTGAGAGAGGCTTGGCGATCTTAGAAAAGTTTTCAACGAATCTCCTACAATAGCTTGCGAGACCGAGGAAACTGCGGAGTTGCTTCACGTTCTGAGGAGGTTCCCAATTCACAATTGCAGACACCTTCTCAGGATTCACGGAAATGCCCTTGGCAGAGATGATATGACCAAGATAAAGAACCTCATCGAGCCAAAATTCACACTTGGAGAACTTGGCGTAGAACTGATGTTCTCTGAGCTTGTCAAGAACCAAACGCAAGTGCTTGGCATGATCTTTCTTGTTCTTCGAGAAAACCAGAATGTCGTCGAGATAGACCAGAACGAATTCATTGGTGTAGGGGTTGAAGATGAAGTTCATCATGTGAGAGAACGTCAGAGGAGCGTTGGCGAGGCCAAAAGACATGACGGTGTATTCATATGAACCAAAACTTGTTCTGAACGCCGTCTTGGGAATATCTTGCTCACGAATACGAATCTGATGATAACCCATACGGAGATCAAGCTTGGAGAATACTTGAGCACCCTTGAGTTGTTCGAACAGCTCATTGATGTTGGGAAGTGGGTATTTGTTCTTGATGGTCTTCTTGTTTACTCGACGGTAATCAACACAAAGTCGACTCGATCCATCCTTCTTCTTCACAAAAAGAACACCACAACCCCACGGAGAAGTACTAGGCCGAATGAGACCCAATCTTTCTTGCTCATCGAGTTGTTTCTTCAACTCCTTCAACTCTTCGGGGCCGAGCTTGTAAGGACGCTTGCACACAGGTTCCGTACCGGGCTCAAGTTCAATAACAAATTCAACTGGCCGGTGCGGAGGCATTCCTGGGAGCTCTTCTGGAAAAACGTCTTGATACTCACAAACAACCGGAATCTGCGAAATAGCATCCAATTCACCCTTCTCATTGAGAGAAAACAACCGGATGGAATTATCCCGAGCGGCAAAGACAATGACATCCTCAGATGAATGAGTCAGTTGAATCTGCCTGGCTGCACAATCAAGTTGAGCTTTATGCTTAGAGAGCCAGTCCATCCCGAGAATAAGATCGATATCTGAGTTACCAAGAACCATAGGAGAAGCAAGAAACTTGAAATCGCCCATCGTGATAGCGACATCTGGCACCTCCAGACTTGCGCTCAAACGTTTGCCAGGAGAAATGATATCCATATGTTTACCCAAATGAGAAGAAACGAACTCATGCTTGGTAAAAAAATGGCTTTGACATGAAACAATGTGATGCACCCGTGTCAAAAAGAACTTTTGCAGGAATATCATTAATAGGAAGGTTACCCATAATGACATCTGAAGAATCCTCAGCCTGAGCTGCATTCAGCATATTGACCTTGGCGTGCTTGGGATTGTGCTTGACCACAGCTGTACTTGCCGATCTGACAGGAGGAGGAGGAGGAAGACGCCTCTGGTTGGTACACTTGTTGGCATAGTGACCCTTCTGTTGGCACTTGTTGCACGTGACCTCTGAAAGCGGACGGTGATACGGAGCACTCGATCTTGGCGCTTGAGACAAAGACTTGTTCTGAAAGCCTGGGTTGGGTGGGTGGGAGAAACCACTGCCACCTTTGCTCTTCTGCTGATACGGCTGACGGAACGGAGGAGGAGGAAGCCAATACTTCTGCTGCTTGACCACTTGAGTAGAGGAAGAAGGAGTAACATCTCTGGCACGCTTCCTGGAAGCATCACATCTCATCTGAGCAGCCTCTTGCTTCAGTGCCATGTTGTAGAACTCAACGTATCTCAACGGCTCAAAGAGGACAAGAGCGAGCTGAATTTCCTCACGAAGACCACCCCTGAACTGATAGATCATGCTCTTCTCATCAGGAACATCCTGCTTGGCAAAACGGGCGAGATTCTGGAACAACTTGTTGTAGTCATAGACAGACAAAGAGCCTTGCTTCAGATTGCGGAATTCCTGACGCTTACTCTCAACCACACTTTGAGGAATGTGATGAGCGCGGAAATCTTGACGGAAATCGTCCCAAGTGATAACACGTCCACCTCTGGAATCCTTGTACTGCTGGAACCACTCTGCAGCCTGATCTTTGAGCTGGAAAGAAGCAAACTTGACGAAATCTTCAGGCCTGACGTTGCTACATTCAAAATGCTTGCCCAGATCCACTAGCCAATCGTCAGCATCGGTAGCCTCAACACAACCGCTGAACGTCTTTGGGCCATTAGCAAGGAACTGGTTCAGAGTAGCAAAGTGGTGCTGATTATGGCCTTGATTCCCTTGACTGCCTTGATTGCGCTCTTGGAGAATCTTCATGATCAACTGTGTATTTGCATTAGTAGCGGCCATCACAGCTTGCCATGCTTCCGGAGGAGGCGGAGGTGGAGGCGGATCAGGATTCGGAGTCGTGCGCGTTGGAGGAGCCATCCTGAAGAGGTTGACCACCATTAGCACATAGATAGACAACAATATAGAAGCTGAATCCAACGGAATGAAAATTGCAACATATAGTCTTCACATCCGAACAAAATGAACGAATGCATTCCTCTTCAAATGGTCACATATCCATAAATTGAGAAGCCACGAAGAATTAAGGAAGAGAAATAATTCAACAAGGTACGGATCAAGAACGAATAATCGGTAAGAAATTCCAATCTCAAACCAATATCCGTGGAAGAAGAACTAGAGCTACTAGAATTCCCACCTATGAAATTCCCGAACCTTTCCGGTTATGCAATCAGGTGTTGGGGATACAGGGGAAGCACAATATCTCACCCAACTAGCAAATCCTACATCCAGCTGTATCCATCCTTCAACACATAACCAGGAAAACTTCGGAAACCATCTACCTCAACCTTCGAAAAGCATCCGTTATACAAGTTATGGCGATACTCCCGAACTCCCGCCCCAGTACTGGGTGGCGTCGAGGTTATCTCACCAACGAACTGCATAAAAGAGATTTCCGATGTCGCGCACATATCTCAAGTATACCAGAATTGCAACGATAAAATTGTGACGACAACACCTCGGAGCTCAACTCCCCGGGACACTGCCACAACCCCTAAAGACAGGAGGCACCAAGAACAATGTTCTCGTCACAAAACCATCGGAACAAAACCAAGATACTCGCGTGATCCTAAAAAATAATTTAGTGAAATTTGAGAAGAGAAGAGTCAAAACTCTACGCCAGGATGCCTTACCAGAGCGATGAGGAGACTGGGAAGTAAAAAGAATTCCTAAGCTCTCCGATATATAATTCCTAAAGACTCAAAACATTTTTCTAGACACAACTCGGCTGCTAAAAACGATCAAGCAATGGGGCTCCTAAGGTCGGGGAAGGCTCTGATTACCAACTTGTAACGCCCTCGATGCGGCTATAGCTCCCACGTGTCGAGGCACGACTTAGAGGCATAACCGCATTGAAAGCAATGTCGCAAGTCGGGCAATCATTACAACATCCCATGTAATATATAATAAAAGGGGGAGATAACATAGTTGGCTTACACTCGCCACGTCACATCAGAGTACATAAATAACATCCATCAAACAAACACTCATGGCCTGACTACGGCGCCAAAATAGAAAAGAACCCAACATGCGACAAGGTCCTGAATCGATAACCCCAACTAGGCACCACTACTGATCATCCGGAAAAGATACGTAGTATCGCTGAGAGTCCTCGTCGAACTCCCACTTGAGCTCGTAATCGTCAACTGGAGCAGAACCACCTGGACCTGCATCTGGAGTTGTAGTAACTGTGAGCCACAGGGACTCAACAATCTCACACCCACGCGATCAAGACTATTTAAGCTTATAGGACAGGTACGACAATATAAGTGGAGCTGCAGCAAGCGACTAGCATATATGGTGGCTAACTTATACGCAAATGAGAGCGAGAAGAGAAGGCGAAGCACAAGCGAGAAGCTAAAGGAACATCCTGCGCAAGCATAACTCCAACACCGTGTCCACTTCCCGGACTCCGCCGAGAAGGGGCCATCACGGTAACACACACGGTTGATTCATTTTAATTAAGTTTAGTTCAAGTCATCTACAACCGGACATTAACAAATTCCCATCCGCCCATAACCGCGGGCACGGCTTTCGAAAGATCAATCCCTGCAGGGGGGTCCCAACTTAGCCCATAACAAGCTCTCACGGTCAACGAAGGAATAGACCTCCACCCAAGACACACCGATCGGACTCGGTATCTCTGTACAACAAGATGATTCGACAGGTTAAAACAAGTCCAGCAACACCGCCCGAATGTGCCGACAAATCCCGATAGGAGCTGCACATATCTCTTTCTCAGGGCACGCTCGGATAGGTCAAGCTACGAGTAAAACCAAACCTCAAGTTTCCCCGAGGTGGCCCCGCAGGCTGCCTGGTTCGGACCAACACTCAGAGGAGCACTGGCCCGGGGGGGGTTAAAATAAGATGACCCTCGGGCTCCGGAAACCCAAGGGAAAAAGAGGCTAGGTGACAAATGGTAAAACCAATGTTGGGCATTGCTGGAAAAGCTTTAATCAAGGCGAACTATCAAGGGGTTCCCATTATAGCCCAACCGCGTAAGGGACGCACAATCCGGGAACATAACACCGATATGACGGAAACTAGGGCGGCAAGAGTGGAACAAAACACTAGGCGAGAGGCCGAGCCTTCCACCCTTTACCAAGTATATAGATGCATTAAGATAACATAGCAATATAATGATATCCCATCAAGTAAATAAATGTTCCAACAAGGAACGGCTCCAATCTTCACCTGCAGCTAACAACGCTATAAGAAGGGCTGAGCAAAGCGGTAACATAGCCAATCAACGGTTTGCTAGGACAATGGTGGGTTAGAGGTTCAATCATGCAATTGGGAGGCTGACAAGCAAATGGTAGGCATCGAAGCAGTGGCAAAGCAAAAGAGCGAGCAAACTAGCATAGCAAAGATAGTAGTGATTTCGAGGGTATGATCATCTTGCCTGCACAGTTGTCAGAGTTGACTGGATCCTCACAAGCGAACTCAACGGGCTCCTCGGTAGCGAACTCGTCTCCCGGCTCTACCCAAAGACAAACAAGCAACAAGGATACAATCAACCACGTGCAAGACCAAGCAATATGATGAAATGACGATATGCTATGCGGGATGCGATGCGGGATGCAAAATGCAAGATATGACAGGAAATGCATGAACCTGGCATCAACTTGGAAAACCAAGTGTGCCACTGGATAGAGGGGATGAAATCGCTTGAAAACGATATAAAGATCATAGGAATCGGAGCTACGGTTTAGAAATGGCAAGCGTTTTAAGATATGACACTGGTATGCGATTTGCAGCAAGTAGGCATCTAAATGCAATGAAATGAACATGCTACAGCCACCAAACATGAAAACAAAATAAATGGCAGTGATGTACACAAGATGGTTGACAAAACACTAGCACTGAGCCATAGGCAAATTCATCCATTAAGAGGTTCAAACAAGGATGGCTAAAACGCAAATGCAAAACAGATTCCAGACTTAGTGAAATTAACACTAGTCTGAAATTTCAGATCACGATGCTCTCTTCGGAGCAGCAAAACAACATGATAGAAAACCTGAACATGACAAGTAAGAACATGGCGTGGAGCTACTCAACAAGCTTAACAAAACACCCAAAGTGACCTGGGGCCAAAAGGGTTCACAAAATACTCTACCGAGCTCACGAACATAGCTCGAACACAATCAGTTTTCAGACTTAGTGAAAACTGAGACACGCTGAAATATAACTCACGAAGGCATGTAAACGAGCTCGATGCACTCACTACGGTGCAAGTCATGGCAAGGAAAGCATATAACCAGCAAGAAGGCACAATGTGCTAGCTACACATGGCAAGAACAAAGGCATAGCATGCATGGAACACTAACGGTAGCATCGGCAAAATCGCAAACAAGTTGACGATCTGCCCAGATTAACTACGAAGCAAAAGTTGAGCTCGATTGAGTCAACCTAAAGCACTCCACATATGCCAACAAAGACATGGATGGATAGAGCATAACTTAAATATCAAAACTCCCTTACTGATCATCCTTAAAAGAGGCACGGATCACTAGGAAACAAGCTGGACATATAGCATCATGAACTAAAATATCCCAGACTTAGTGAAAATCACTAAGTCCCTGAAATCTGCAATCTCAGGTACCTCTCTTCGCAAGCTTGCACAAGACAACACACACATCCTAAAAATGCATGGGTGGCACCTCTGGAAAGAAGACAAAATGCTTCACAATTCATCCCAAAGGGGCACAGGCATATCATGCACGAATTAAACATGGCAAAAATGACAAAAGTGCATGATGAACTAACGGATCTGCGATTTAACTCACGAAGCCTCCTTCTAACAGCATTTTGTGCATCAAGCTGACCTCAAATGCAAATGATGCAATGGAATGAAATTATGTACATGTCGAGGCGAAGATTTTGACATATCATACGCCCAAAACGGAGCTACGGTTGCGGAGATACAAGCAGTCAAAGATAGCACGAAAAATTAGGGTTAGGAGATAAAAGTCAACCGGGGGGATCCCCAGATCCAGATCCAGACCGGGTTCGGCGGCACTGTAGCTGGGCGCGCGCGACGAGGTTCGTCGGCGCCG
>NC_057794.1:352822172-352822947 GCF_018294505.1 Triticum aestivum
TAACATAAATATCAAAACTCCCTTACTGATCATCCTCAAAAGAGGCACGGATCACTAGGAAACAAGCTGGACATATGGCATCATGAACTAAAATATCCCAGACTTAGTGAAAATCACTAAGTCCCTGAAATCTGCAATCTCAGGTACCTCTCTTCGCAAGCTTGCACAAGACAACACACACATCCTAAAAATACATGGGTGGCACCTCTGGAAAGAAGACAAAATGCTTAACAATTCATCCCAAAGGGGCACAGGCATATCATGCACGAATTAAGCATGGCAAAAATGACAAAAGTGCATGATGAACTAACGGATCTGCAATTTAACTCACGAAGCCTCCTTCTAACAGCATTTGGGCATCAAGATGACCTCAAATGCAATTGAAGCAATGGAATGAAATGATGTACATGTCGAGACGAAGATTTTGATATATCATATGCCTAAAACGGATCTACGGTTGCGAAGATACAAGCAGTCAAAGATAGCACGAAAATTAGGGTTAGGAGATAAAAGTCAACCGGGGGATCCCCAGATCCAGATCCAGACCGGGTTCGGCGGCACTGTAGCTGGGCGCGCGCGACGAGGTTCGTCGGCGCCGGATCTGAGGCCGCCGGCATAGGGGGAGGCGGTGGCCGGCGTCGAGGGGCGGCGAGGTGGCCGGCGGGGCCGGCCGCGGGCGAGGGCGCGGCCACGGAGGCGCGGGCGCGCGGCGGCCGGTGCGGTGGCGGCGACGGCGCCGGTCCGGGGAGGCGAGCGGCGGCGGGGAGGCGGTCCG
>NC_057794.1:352823439-352836648 GCF_018294505.1 Triticum aestivum
TGCAACACACACGAGGCCTTCTCGGTCCCTCGGTTACCCGTTGGAGTATCAAACGAAGTCCAAATGATACGAAACTTGACAGGCGGTCTACCGGTAGTAAACCAAGGCCGCTTGACAAGTCTCGGCCCAATCCGGAAATGTTTAATCCCCACACAAGAAAGAAAGGTAGAAATGACCACCGGAGGAGAACGGAACGCCGGATTGCAAAACGGACAACGGGGAAAATGCTCGAATGCATGAGATGAACATGTATGCAAATGCAATGCACGAGATGACATGGTATGAGATGCATGAAAACGAAAACAACACACGGAGACAAGGACCCGAACCCGAGAAATAAATATAACTTGACACCGGAAATGGCAAGAGTTGGAGTACAAATGGGGAAAGTTACATCTGGGGCGTTACAAAACTTATGAAGTAATATTTGTGCCATATCATGTGACCATGCTTAGTTTCAAGAATTTATGCTCACTTTTGGATTTTCTGAAATTTAAGATCCAGGATTTGAAACAATATCATAACCTGCATCATGCAATAAATTTTCAAGCCGTACATCTGTCCTGTTGTATTTCTTAAGAAAGGATTTGGTCAAGTTATATATGCAGAGTAAAAGGATAATCCCTCCATACCAGTGCATTGCCTGATATATTAACTCAAGTACTAGGCACGAACAAACGGGCTCAATTCTGTGCTCATCCTGGTGTATTAGTAGTAGTACTAGGCAATGCAGTTGACGGGTGACCTTGACGAGCAGTGACCGAGGGAATTGAACCGTGCTCGGCACGGTTGGTAACGTTGTCTAGTTACTAAAGCATCCCTCCGTTGTTCATCGGTAGTCATTATGGACCGGGGACATGAGGGGAATTTCCTAGGGCTGGAATTCGGGCCGCCAGATATTTCGACTTGAAACACTAAGGCTCGACTGGTTGGGGTTGCCTAATGTGCGTACCACGCACGCCACCGAAGGACACGAGCCCGGTTTTTTTAGGATCAACATGAGCCAAGGTCTGGCTGGTACGCTGTTGGGTCCTACCATTCGAGAATACGAAAGGAACCTTTTAAATTGCCGAACGAATGTATGTGTATTACAATACCCGTATTTTCCTTGCAAATACTAATCTCAACGTGGTAATTGATTTATGACAAGTTGTTGAATTAGAGTGAGTTTGTGATATAATGATCTCAACGTGGATTTCACATTTCATGGTATCCCTAGTAAGTTTTCCAATGCAAATTCAAATATAAAAGATGAACAATATGGAGGTGAGAAAACTTTGTATGTATCAAGCATATGACCACACACACACACACAGAGACACACACGCACGAACACAACAACAATCCAATAAGTATAGTGCATCTATTTTTCCAAACCATGCATGTATGACATGAATTCAAAAAATACTCCTTCTATTCCTAAATATTAGTCTTTTAGAGAGTTCAACAGGTGACTACATACGGAGCAAAATGAGTGAATCTAGACTCTAAAATATGTCTATATACATCCGTATGTGCCAGTCCATTTGAAGCCTCTAAAAAGACTAATATTTAGGAACGAAGGGAGTAAAATGTAAGACATCCATGGTCCTCAGTTCAATATTTAAAATGAACATGAAACTGAAACATGAATATTAAGTCTAGTACTACAGTACATGCAAATCTTGTGTTTAGGCGGAGGTATGATTGTCGGGGGTCAACCCTCGACCTTAGATAAAATTGTGGAGCTCTGTTTAGGGTTGTTTAGATTATATTTGTCCCCGCCCTCCCAACCACCGACTGGTTGTGCACCCCCACCCCTCCTCCCGGGGAGAATATCATGTGCCCCCATACCTTAGATGCTATATGCCGATACAAGTTGCTTGGAGCTTGTAGATCTGAGATATAGCAGCTCACATGATGTGTCTTAATATTTTTGCAGGAAACCTTGATGAGTTTGAGAATTGCACACAATTTGTACAAAAACTACTTAGATGCCCCTTGATCCCATATCCAACGACCTCGAAGCTCGTATCACCGTAGCATCTAAGATGAAGGAGGACATCATATTCTCCTGTATGTAAGAATATCATGTGCTACCATATCTTAGATGCTTTGGTGATACAAGCTCTTCGGAGGCGTTGGATTTGTGACCCAACACCTCCTTGGTGGTTCGAATGGTTTTTTGTAGAAAATCCCCAAAAGAGTTCGGCCACTGCTTACAAGCACAAAGACTGCTCAGATGCCATTGGATCTCAGATCAAACGACCTCCAAGCTCGTATCACCGTAGCATCCAAGCTGCAATAGCACCTTATGTTTTCTCGCACGGGAGAGTATGAGGTGCTCCCGCACCGTAGATTCTATGGTGATACGAGTTCACTGAGATCTAACGGCCCACAGTAGGAGGTTTGAATGTTTTTGCAATATACGGCTGATAGAGTTTGGGAAATGCACAGAAAGTACAAGTACTACGCATGTGCCATCTGATCACTGATCATACGACCTAGATGCTCATATCACCGTAGCGGGTAATATAAGCTACGGGGAGCACCTAATATGAGCACCGGGGAGCCGTTGGTTCGAAGATGCAGCGGCACACACGAGGCCTGAATGTTTTATTTGCAAAAAAACCTTTGGAGAGTTTGGAAATTGCGCATAATTACAAAGACTACTCCCAAGCCATTGGATCTCACTTCCAACAATGTAAAAACTCGTATCACCATAGTATCTAAGCTGCGGGGTGGATGTGATATTCTATATCGCTGTCATTTTTGTTTGTAAACTTGCAAAATACGTGTAACTCGTGCCGTTACTTGTCTAACCGTGCAAAGTGTTTTTTCAAAAAAACCATCCTACACTGAAATATCGGAACAACACACGGGGGTCCCACTTGTCATTAATCAAATTTGGACCTAAAACTAACAAATCTGAAAGACGAGATTCGAACTGGCAACCTGGACTACAAAGTGTAAGTTGATAGCCTGAAAAATGAATGGTTGTTGCCTTTGTCCCATAACTTGATTTTATACATTACTTGCATTGAGTAGAGTAGAGGGAGTGCCTCCTCAACATGTGCATGACTGTTGTCTCACTTACTGGTGGGTCCCAGGTCTGCGATCTCAATCTCTCTTCTCTCCATCGTCTAACCTTTGCACGGGCACACACGAAGAGCGGTGCTAGCTTGCCGTGGTGTTATTACAACTAAAAAAAGCTTGGAAAATAGAAGAATCGCCTAGAACAAGAGACGTTGTGGCTGGTCGAGACGGAGCTAACCACATCTATCCCCCGTGCCATGTTTGCATGATGAAGCTGTGTGGCTAGTGGGGTGTTTTCGACCGACTGGCTGGGTCCCGAGGTCGAACCATAGGTACTACGTCTAATACAGTATATTTTTACACGCACATTTTTCCTCCATGCCGAGATGTGGCACACCCTACCGCGCGGTTTCGGGGTCCTCCCGGGTGGTGCATGCATATATTCTTCCTGACGTGGGATGCCCTACCGCGCGTTTTCTGGGTCCTCCTCGGTCGTAGCGCCGAAGCAAGTAAATGAGTCGTCAAATCACGAAAGACCACCTTTCCCGCCGAGTACATCAGTGAAGCACGGTGGCTAGCTAGTTGGGCTAGTTCGACTGATTAGCTAGGCCGCCGCCACATTTGTTTTTTCACCCCTTTTTTTATCTACTTGCCGGCAGAATATCCACCGCGGCGTTGCTCTGGTGTTTGGGTGCGGCAGGATTTTTAATTTTTTGATTGACGGGAGCAGGCGTGGCAGGATTTTCAATTTTTTGATTGACGGGAGCAAGCGGGGCAGCAATTAGTCACGATGACTCCGCCTGTAAAAACCCATTGCTCCATCCGCCTTCCTGTAGATTGCATTGCCTTTCAGCCGTTTCGCCCCCTTTGCTTCCTCTCCCCATTGCTTCTACCTGGTGCCATGGCGGCGCAGCAGATCACGGAGTCCGAGGTGAGGCTCCTGACACCGGAGCTCCATGCCAAGGATGCGGAGCTCAGGGCCAAGGACGTGGAGCTCCGTGAGCTCAAGGAGGAGAGAAGTGCCATGCTCCTCCGTTATGTGCGGGAGTTCACGGAGCTTCAAAAGAGGTAGGCGTCCACCACAAAGATGCTCGAGGCGTCAGCGGCATTGCTGCAGAAAGCGGGAGATACGATAGGCCGTCAGGGGAGCCGAGTGGAGTGCGAGCGGGCCGATCGTGACGAGGTCCAGGATCGCCTCAGCCACTTGGTGAACCAAGTTGCCACGCACGTGTTGCGGCTGCGCGATGCCTACCGTCATGCCAGCGCGACGATGCCGGCCGTCGGGCTAAACCCGTTCGAGCACCCGGTTGACTTCAATGAGCTGCAGCTTCCCGACCTGGTCTCCTTCTTCACCTATATCTCCGAGGAGCTGAGCCGTCTCCGCGCGATGGTGGATGCTGAGATGGACAAGGAGGGGTTGCAGGCTGCCGTCGCCGTTGCCTGGCGAATCGTTTCAGGGCCCCGTCACCGGAATCCATTCATGCTTCATATGGTTCATGTTTTGTGGAGTATTGTAGCACCGTACTCTCCGTGCATTGTGGACCTACTTCTATTAACATTGATCTCACCGTTCATTCTTGACCGGACAGTCGAAAAAGCGGTACTATGTTACATATAGGAGTAGTTGACATGCGCACAACATAATTTGTTATCGTCATATCTTACTACACTAGCAACAAGATTGTGTAGTGCTGACGTATGAACCACTGCACATGCCTAGTCGTAGGAGCACTGTGTATGTTTAAGTGGCTGCCGTGTTTCGCACTCCTCCGTCGTAAGAGTGGAAACGCTTGCTGTAATCATTTTTTTCTTCAGAAAAATAGTGGACACGCTCTACCGTGCGGATCCTCCTCCAGCCATGCACTAAATTACTCACTTTCGCCGTCGTGTGGGATAGCCAGCACCTGGGTCCACCAGCCATGCACTAAATTACTCCGTAGTAGAGTGACGGTAGACTACCCCGATCGAACCGCCGCAGTAATGCCCAATGAGCCATCAAATCACAAAACCCCCTCCTTTACAGCAGTAAGTTGGACGGACGAAGCAACCATCATTTCACTCTTCTCTCTCAGCTTCCTCTCTAGAAGAAAACACCCACTCGCTTCGCTTCTCCCTCATCTCGTTCCTCCTTTCACTCTTCTCTCAGCTTCCTCTCTTGGATGGACACTGGAGCACCGGCCGACGTGATGTCTATGGCTCTGGCCAAAACCGTCGAGGCTCATGGTACGAACAAGCGCAAGCACCCTGCCGAGACTACCACAGACAAGCTCAAAGCCATCGCCCTGTCCAAGCCCCCCTCTCCGAGATCCCTCATTAAGCAAGTCCAGGTAATGTCTCTTGTTGACGATCTTTTTCTCGATCTTGATCGTGTTTTTCATCTAACACGCAGTACTAGTACTGGTAGTACAACTTTCTGGGTGATCTTGCATGTGATTTTAGTGTGCCAAATGACGGTTCTAAATTCCTATTTTGACCGAAACATGCGAGTGGTTGACACTGATTTCTTATATATTACTTTCAACTACTCCCTCTGTCCCAAATTTCTTGTCTTAGATTTGTCTAGATACAGATGTATCTAATACTAAAATGTGACTTGATACATCCGTCTCTAGACAAATCTAAGACAAGAATTTTGGGACGGAGGGAGTACTTTATGAACATCAATGCTACCTTTTAAGAGGGTATATTTGCCTCAGTAACTTGTGTTATGGATATTGCATGTAATCCCTATGCTCTCATGCCTTTGAAGACATGTTCTAGTGTCTTTGTCACTCATTTCTGTGCGTATATGTAGTCATATATGGAGTATAATATCGAAAATCATCTTATATTTCTGAATGGAGGTAGTAAATAAATATGGTTTCTGTTTGAATTAGAACCAGGTCCGCGGTGGAGATGAAGTTCTTAAAGTCATGTCGTGTGATCTGGAAGACCTGATGATGAGTTCTACTGCTGAACTATCCAGCTGTTGTGTCCTTGTCGCCACATGTCCTGAACTAGTGTTTTCCTGTAGCATTGTTGTCAGGCGTGTTCTCGAGGCTGTACTTGACCACAACAATTTCCTGGCTGTGCCTTCGATTACGAATGGTGTGGTTCTTGTAAAGCTTCCCAACAAATCTGATGTGGCCTGTCTTCATCATCATGTTTATGAGTGGAAAGACCACTCTGTTAGGTTCTCCAAGGCTGACAAGGTGGTGATGGTGCATGTAGACATCTCGCACGAAGTCCATGGCCTAGTCAGTTATGCGGGGTTCATCCCGTAGGTCGGTGGCAAGAAATAGTCTGCAGAGTTTAGTTAGTGCAACTTTGCTTGTCTGTAGTAGGTACTATTGTTCAGTACTTGATTTGTGTTTGTGAACCATGTATTGTTTATTAGTACTATCGCTTTTGGTGTGTGGTCAGTCCTGAGAACGGTCTATGTTAATGTCTGTCCACTCAATTCAGTCTGTATATTTTGAAGTATCCATATCATATTTTTTGTGAGGACGGTTTATCAATTATGGTTACACTCCAATATCTGTATGCATTGCAGGGTTTATCGCACCCACCAGGATTTCCAGTCCCATGGATGTTTGGTCCATACAATTTGTCATGACCTTTGGACTGTCCTGCTTGTGGGAGTAGGCGGGGCCCCTTCATGCCACGCGTAGTTGGACGATCAATCTTCTGTTTAGTACTTCAACATAGTGATTTCCTGGTAAGGATTCACTCGTGTCACATCAAGTAAATCTTATTGATTTACTATCTAAATCTTATTGATTTAATGTCATGTTTTCTTTCTTTTCCTGCAATTTTAGATGCAGGTTTTGCCATGTGACATTCATCACAGAATAAACCGTTTGGTTTGCTCTACGATGGCTATTTTTGCAGGTTTCACTTCTTATGTCGTGTCAGTAATGAAGGCACTGTCCATCACTTATATTATTGGAAAAAATTGGATCAGTCTGTTGTTTGAGTACAAGCTAAATTCCTATGATGAACTGCAGTTTGGTTTAACAAAAATGCCACAATTACTCCTTCTCGCGTTTAAAAGAAATGAAGAAAAAAACTGGATCATGGTTACGGATCCTAGTCAAGTTAGAAAGCCGATCATAGCAGACCAGACACGATCACCGCTGTCTTGCATAGATCAAGCACCGGCAGTTGCTCTAGCACTGACAGCGGCAGCAGCTCAGTCTGATCCAGCTGAGGATTGGGCACCGACCACGTTAGCGGATCAGTCTGATCTACTGGAGGATCGGTCATCGACACCGGCACCTGCTCTGACACCGGCACCAGCTCTACAAGGAGCACCATCTCCGGCGGCAGCAGCGGCTTTGGCACCTGCACCAACACTTGCACTTGCATCTGCTCTGACCTGTGCAGTTGCACTAGCAACAGACTGGGCTGCAGTTCGCACTTCATATACCAAAGTCCTTACCAAAACTGACATGTCCACCTTCTTGGTAAGCATTGGCCGCCCAAGTGCTTCGTTCTTTTTTCTTTCCATGTTGTTTCACATGATTCACTGTGTTGATCTAACTGTTTGGGTATGTCTTCTTGTCTGCAAACAGAGAATTCCTAGAGCAACGAGGGAGTCGTTCAACAATCCGAGAGACCGCGGCCAAGTTTCTCTTACCATACGCAGCCTTGGTGTGAATGAACCTGCTCAATATACCGTAAGTACAAAGGATGGTCGCATGATGATTGATGCTAAAGGATGGTCAACGTTCAAATCTAAATCATATCTTGCGGTAGGGGATGATGTTAAAATCGAACTTTCTCGGCAAGGAGAGCTGGTCCAAATCAACTTTGAAATTCTTCAGTAGCAGCACACAACTGCTGAACTGATCTATCCTCCGAGAGATTTTGATGTAATAATCTGGCATGGTGAAACAAGTGTCCTGTGTATATAAGTAGTACGACAATATTATTTATCACATGGTATATCGTTGATAGAATTGCAACTCTGATTGCTGGTTAGGAACTGTCGTTCGATTTCATTCCAACAACTGCCGTGCTTTATTCAATTTTGTGTATTCGCCTTGCGACAGCATCTAAAACCAGCGCCGTACCGATCGCTTGCAATATGAAAAGCGCTGAGATAGAACACATGGGCCCCCAAACATGCAGGGTCGGCCTGCGGCCCAAAGTCCAGAACCGTGAGCCTATTTGAGTATTATATTCTTAGCTGAACCCTATAAAAAAGCTGAACCCCCATAATGCCCGTGCGTTGCAGAGCGGCAAGGTGAGCCTGTGATATAAAAGATTTGTATATTTCTTTACAGAGGGAGTTTCTCTCTGTCAAAAAATATATTTATGTGTAACTAGTTACTCATGTCTTTCTACTTTCTTTCACTGATATGCGGGGCAACCGGCAACGGGGTCCACGTGCCATATGCACAAATTAGAGTGCACAACTTCACGGTAGACACACCCCGGTCGTAGTGCCGCAGTAATGCCCAATGAGCCGTCAAATCACAACCCCCCCTTTCTAGCTTTAGCAGTAAGCTGGACGGACGAAGCGGCAATATTTCACTGGGCCTGAATCCCCTTCTCCCTCGTCTGCTTGTTTAGAGAAAACCCCCTCTCGGCAATTGCATAGGGTTTTCTCATGGAGAACCGGGTATGAATTCTTCATCCACCCCCGATAAATCCAAGTCCCTTGGTCGCAGGTAATCCTAGGATGGCAGCCACCGCCGTTGATGCATTTTGCTTCCTACTGAATCTAGTGTGTTTCATGTGCAGTGCCCAAAGTGCGAGTAGCCTACAGGTTTCTGCGCCCTTGGCGAGACGCCACACTTGTTCCTTCTCATCCTAACACATCATTTTGAAACGCGCACGGTATGTTCCTAGAATCCTATTTTCTATCTGGGAGGGTGGGGTTTTTTTGAACATGTTGTGTTCTCATATTATTTTTCCTGTAGTGTATTATTTGCTCTGCCAGAACACATGTACTCAAGATACTCAGCCTTGCCATAACTGAATACACTAGTTTAATGGTCACAGTGAAGACAAGCCATGGATATAAGTTCCGAGTTGGGTTCATGAACCAAGAAGATCGCTGCTTTTTTTATGGCCGAACTTGGATAAACTTTCTCAAGTGTTACGGATTGAAAGTTGGTGCACGAATGTTGATGGAAATAGCAGAACCTGGTCTCATCTTCACTGCGATCTTCCACCCCGACGTCATTCCAATTGTTCATCCATGTTAGTTTTGTATCTGGTTCTTGCTTGTTGCCTCGATTACTTCTTAATCCACCTATTCTGTCTGACTAATCACAATTTAACTTTAGAAGTAGCAACGAATCTCTCACGAAAATGCTACTTCTAACTAATATTTTCTTATAATTGGTGGCACGTGTAGGTTTTTTCAGAGTTAAGCAGTCTGCTCGTTTGTTACTCTGTAATAACTCGGCTGTTACTAATGGCACTGAAGTTGACTGGATCGACATCCACAAGTTCCTACACTTTATTGATCGTCTTGAGGTCCTTGTGGGGCGTTTCAATGGTGGAAGGCCACGTGGGATATGTGTGTCACTGCTGCACTCGTTGAACAGGTCCAACTATGTCGAGAAACTTATGGTACGAGCTATTTTCTGTTATATATGTTGTTCTTAAACTATTGCTTATACACAGTTTTATAGTTGTGCTCTTCTTGAAACAGGAACTGCCGAGTTATATTGTTCCTATACACATGCCTGACCATGGTCGGGTCAGACTTGCGCTTGGTCACAACATGATGTTTATGTCGACCTACTCAATTCCACTTGGAGGTGAAAAGATACTTATTCATGGGTGGTCTCAAATAATGAAGGCTCGTCCATCTTGGAGAATAGGACGGAAGATTATGTTCATGCTTTTCCATGGCTCTAAAGCGAATATCCTGTTTATTGACCACATTGTGAGATGAAGCCGCTTTCAGAAGGTTGTGGATGCGCGGGGTGGCGCCTGGGCCTTGTCCTGGGGCTTGGCGATCTCACCCTTGGTTAACTGTAGGCAAAGTAGCACTGTTCGAGGCGTGCTTTGTACGGTTGAACCTGTATAAGTACTCATACTGCTTTCAGCTTTGGTTGTTAAGTGCCCCTGCTGGTTTCAGTTAAGGTTGTTAAGTACTCCTGCTGCTTTTACAGTTTGTCGTGTTTCTTCAGTCATGTCTTCCTCCAGCCGCCAATACCAAACCAGCGCCGGCGGGGCTGCCTACTTCCGCCTCCCATGGCTGGCTGCGCCTCAGCGCACACATCGCCGCCCCACCATCTCCAAAATCGTTAACACCGACGTCCTCCGCGCGCTTTGGTGCGCTCGCCGCGGCGCCGCCCTCTCGCGTTGTCAACATGGTCAACAAACAACAGGAATCGACAGAAGTACGTGGAGAGGATGACAGTAGGGGCCCACCAAGTTAGTGTATGGAAAAATAAAATGCTTCCTCCTAGTGTTTTCCTGACATCTGGGACCCACGACATTGTGAGCGTATATAGTCAATAGACAAGAGAACAGCACAAGATCGGCTGACACCTGGGACGTAGCTACTCGAGCAGTATTTTTTTTTGTTTGGTATTGTTGAGACGGAGTAGGGTTTGAACTGGGTTATGGCCCGTCTAGCCCGGGCTTATATTTATGTTCACCATGTGACCAGCCCAGCTATTTTTTCTTTGTGAAAATGAGCCCAGTTTATTTTTTCTGAAGAATACCCAATCTAGGCCTACTTATTTTTCTACGCCCTGATGGGCTGCAACTCTTTCAAGACGCCTGCAAATCTTGAAAGTAATATGAAATGGGTTGTAAATATAAAAACAGATGACAAATTGGCAATTACTTTATAATTTCTGAATTTTTTCACATTTTCAGATTCCTATTTCACTCGGCATTAACCTAATTTAAATATATCTTCAAAGTACTTTTAATCTGGATCGACATTTCAGTATTAAAAATAGTTTGGAACCCACAGAAATATGTGAAATTGGCCCTGGCCAACCAAAAAACGACTGCAATAAATTGCATAAGAAGTTGCCATGAGCTATATATAAATTATTAAAAAAAAGAGGGAGTGGTCTGACTTGTGGGCCTGTTTAGTTGACGCGTATGCAAGATTTTTTTAGTTATTATATACGTCAACAAACGATTCTAGCAGACGTAACCGTTGGATGTCAATCCAACAACCATCGTGTTTCTTCAATATCTGATCTTCTTGCTCCAGCCGCCAAAGCAGCGCCGGCGGGACTGCCTACTCCCGCCTCCCATGGCCGGTTGTGCTGCCGCGCATGCCTCAGCGCCGCCTACTACTCCCATCGCTGGCCAGGGCATCCCTCTACTCACCCACACCCCCTGTTATTCTGCGGCGACGGCAGCCTCACACCGCAGCCGAACCGGTGAACCCTCGTACTCCTCGGAAGAGTACTGTACGTGGAGAGGCTGACAGCTGGGTCCACGGCAGCCGCAAGGAAGTGCCTCCTTATTACACAGAAAATAATTACTCCTCCACCTTACAGCAGGGACCCACCCGACAGGCCACCAGTATTTCGCGAAAAAAAACGTTTCCCCCTGATTGCTGGGACCCACAGGACGGGCCATCGTATTTCGCAAAAAAACGTTCCCCCCGTTGTCAGCTCGGACCCACCGGAAGTGCCTCCTTATTACGCACAAAAGATGAATACCCCCTGCTACCTGGGACCCACCTTGGTGGGAGGCTGACTTGTGGGCCTACTAAGTTGACTGGGACGGAGGCCTTTGTCAACTTTAGTCAATATATGAACGATTCTAGCTCCAGTGACCATACGATGTCCATCCAATGGCCGCAGTGCTTCTTCAACCTCTGGTCTTCTTGCTCCAGCCGCCCAAAGCAGCGCCGGTCGTACCGCCTGCTCCTGCCGCCCGTGGCCGGCTGTGATGCCGCGGAGGCCTCACCGCCCCCTACTACTCCCACCGCTGGCCAGGCCATCCCTCTATGCACCCACACCCCCTGTTATTCTGCGGCGACGGCAGCCTCACACCGCAGCCGAACGAGTGAACCCTCATACTCCTCTACGCGTGGGCATCCACTGCCGCGTCTTCCCCGGATCTGCGTCGTCCCCTTCCAAGGCCTCGCCATCGTCCACCGCCCTGGTGCTCTCGGCGCAGCGTGGTCAACATGGTCAGGGAATGGCTTCCATCAGACGTGGACTGTACGTGGAGAGACTGACAGCTGGGTCCATGGCCGCAGCAAGGAAGTGCCTCCTTATTACGCGCAAAATAATTATTCGTCCACCTGATAGCGGGGACCCACCAGACGGGCCACCATATTTCGCAAAAAAACGTTTCCCCCTGACTGCTGGGACCCACCAGCTACATCTTCGCACGCAAGGAAGTGCGTCCAGGCAAAAAAACGATTCGCCCCCCTGACTGCTGGGACCCACCAGCTACATCTTCGCAGGCAAGGAAGTGCCTGACAGTCGGGACCCACCAGGTCGAAGCGTACGTAGCGTTGTCATTCTGGTCGCGAACGTGTACGTACATATATACTGGTGGATGTAGAGGCGCACATGTGTCGTAGTAGAGGCGCGTACATGTCGTAGTAGAGGCGTGCACATAGCATGTACACGTACGTACAGCGGCAAGGGTGCAAGAGAGAAAATACGGACACATGTGTGTACATACGGGCAGGGTCTTGAACGCCTACTCGCGCATACGTACGGACAGGGCTCGTGTACATGGCTGGGTCGGAACGAAGAAACAACGTCGTCGTCATGTTCATGGGGAGGCAACGGAATGCATCGTGTTCATGGGGAGGCAACGGAATGCCTCGTGTTCATCAGGAGACAACGAAACGCGTGGGAGCCAACCGGCTGGGTCGGAAAGGAATGCGTGGTCGTGTTCATCGGGAGGGCTTGGACGGAACATGCGATGAAAACGAGGCCTAGCGTACCGCACAACGGAGGAACCAGACCTCCTACGTTCGGAACGGGGTCCTGTTGATCGGGAGGGGTCTGGCGTGCCACAAAACGGAGAAAACGGACTTCCTACGGTCGAAACGGGGGTCCTGTTGATTGGGAGGGGTGTGGCGTACCGCAAAACAGGACTCCACGGGATACTGTTCATCTCCACCGTCGACCTCCTCCAGCCTCCACGGGCTACCGTCGACCTCCTCCAGCCTCCACGGGCTCCTGTTCATCCAGCCTCCACCGCGCGCTACTCCACTGGCTATTGTTCAACCACCCCTCCACCGTCTACTGTTCATCT